>NC_056705.1:4424830-4542330 GCF_018831695.1 Puntigrus tetrazona
ATATATATATATATATATATATTTTATATTTATTTATTTTATCTTTTAATTATAATTTAAGTAAATTATTTAGATTTCACCACATTTCTAATATTACAATAAATTACATTATATATATATATATATATATTTATATATAGTTTTACACTATATTATGAAGTAGAAAATTAATAGAATATAAAATATGTGATTTTATTTTCACGCAAATGCAATATTTAAATGACTTTTACGTTTGCTAATAAAATAACAGGCAACAGGACGAGCACTACGTAACGCAAAGCGCACAATAATTAAATTTGAGTAAGAAAATAAATGTTTATTTGTGGTTTAACGTCCTGCCGCCTCTTCCATCGCAGACGTCACCGACGTTTTTGTGTCCGTCTGAAGAGGCGGCGTGACGCGCGGCGCGTAATTGATCTCGTCCGTGACTCAGAGGGTTAATTAGAGGTGTTAGCGGCACACGCTAACCGTAAGCGCGGAGTGGGCGGCCCGACTGACTGACCTTCCTCTAAAGGGCCACTTTTCCTGTAATAACTAATTACAGCCCTCCTCCTCCTCAGAAAGAGCGGGAGAGCTTCCTGTCCCAGCATGCAGCGGGCGGTGAGCGTCTGGTGACCCTGGCCCTGTGCCCCGAGGCCCCGAGCGCGGCCGAGCAGGTGGGTCACGTGCGCTCCGCCCTGCGCCGCTGCATGGAGCTGCTGGAGTGCCTGATCAGCCGAGAGGTGGAGGAGATGGGCGAGGAGATGGAGGGCGAGTACGAGAGCCTGAGGAAGACCGTCAAGGACCGGCTCGGCCATCTGCTCCACAGCACCGGGGCCCTGCTGGAGAACGGGGAAGGGGCCTGTCCGCCGTCCCCGCCGCTGCAGTGCTCCGAGGTAAAGAGCTGGAGAGCGGAGAACAACTAGAGCACTCCCATAATACACCTTTTTTAGTTTTTTAGTATGTGGCGTGTAAAGTTCCGTACGGACTAGTGGTAGAAGCAGGTACTGCAGACACGTTATAAACGTCGGAGAGGGGGCTCGTCTTCGGGCGCAGGTTGCCAGATTGACACTAAAAGAAACGAGCGCACGTGATGATGATGAGTGGGGTTAAATGGGCGGTGCTTTCCGGCTTCTGATTGGGTACACCTGCGGTGGGCGGGGCTTCACAAACCAAAACAGACATCGACGTTCTGGCCCTGAACGCACGCTTTCGCTTATGCTTTTTTTAGAGTGAAAAACATGCAGCACCTTTTTACTACATTACATTTTTCACCACCGTTACTGAATTTCTCAACAGTTGTAAAGGTTTAAGTTTTAATGTAGTCCCACTTCACCTGTGTGCGTCTGTAGATTTAAATTGCGATTAAATCTTTAAAAATGAGTTTGCATCTTCACGCACGGACCCCAGACCTGGCCCTTTATTCTATAGGTTCTCGATTAGCATTTGGCTTTTTTAAAAAGCATTTCATTTATTTGCATTTGTAGAGTTCAGTTACGGTTTATATCTTTAGTTTGTTTTCTTCTTTTCTCTTCTTTTCTTCCGCAGCTCACACAGCCACAGACTTACTTTTATTCTTCCCTGTATTTTGAAGGTGGGGTTTATTGGTGTATTATTTGGCAGATTTATTATTGCATTTTAAATATTTGCTTCTGTAGATTTCAATTAAAATGCATACATATTCAGTTTTATTCTTCACTATATTCTGGAGGTTTGTGGGGTCTGTAGTTTTTATTCCTAAAACATGGTGAACATGTATTTTTCTGTCTGCTAACAGTATGTTATTACTTGCAGCGGTTTCTCTTATTGAACAGCATCTGTGTAGATGTGCGCTGGTTCCTGTCTGAATCGTTCTCGTTGTTGACGATCTGCTCGACAGGAATGTTTCTTTCAGCTAGGTCCGCTCTCTGTATCCCGTTCTCTGTTCTTCTGGTCCGCTGGAGTTGACACAGAAGCAGAGATAAGCGCTTGGACGCTCATCAAACCCGCGCCGCTAAACCCTAAATCCCCGTTCCCTCCAGGAGCCACGGGGCCCCAGCTCACAGGGCCCTTTAAAACACCGCTACACTCCGTGAAAATATTAAGGGTGAAATTAAATAAAAAGCACAGTGAAATACGTGTGTAAATAAAAAAACTAGGCGTGCACTAACGGAAAACATCATGAAATATGAAATACAGCTTAAATTATAATTACAGACATTATGAAGCACACCAACGTATCAGAATAACTCACACTGAAATATGTCTAACGATAAATATAAGTGTAATAAAAAGTTAAAGCGAATAAATTACGCAAAATGTAATTAAACGTGAAACCTTCATGCTTTGATGTAAAAAAATTAAACAATTTTATTTATCATTTATTTTATGATTTTCTGTATATATATATTTCGTATTTTTAATTTAGTTAATTTTTTTTTCTTTAAAACCAATTCGTCTCTGATTAAATGCATTAAACACAAACCGATACATTTATGCAAATATAAAAAAATACCGTAACAATAGTTAAGATTGAACAATTCAAAATGACAATTCAAGGAACGTTTCGTGTGAAAGTAAATGAGTTGATTAGAAGTAACGCAGCTAGAAGCAAACAGCGCTGCAGGTTTCTGTCCCGTGACGTGGTTTGCGGTGGTTTACTGTAACAGCTGCACTGTTTTCAAACCTCTGAACCTCCGTCACACTGCTCGACCGATGGAGGTAAGTTAGCAGCGCTTCTACTTTTAGGCGCTCTGTCCCGCGGATCTCCTACATCAGGATGTGAGGCAGACGCCGACCACAGAACACCAGATCAACGGTTCAGACGTTTGGCTCGTGATCAGAAAGTCTCTTCACGTTGGATCTAGGTGTGTTGGTGTGAAGAGTCTCCTCTATTTCTGTGCTCTATAATGCTCCAAAATGACCACAGAGTGGGAGAGTAAGTGTGTATTTTATCTAGAAGCTCATCGGAAACAGACTGATGAGGACTTTATTTAACTCTGTGCGCGCACACACACACAGACACACAGACACACACACACACACACACACACACACACACACACAGACACACAAACACAGACACACACACACACACACACACACACACACACTCAGACACACAAACACAGACACACACACACACAGAAACACACACACACACTCAGACACACACACTCAGACACACTCAGACACACAGACACACTCAGACACACAGACACACACACACACACAGACACACACTCACACAGACACACACACACAGACACAAACACAGACAGACACACACACACACTGAAGACTCACACACACACAGACACACACACACACAGACAGACACACAGACACAGACAGACACACACTCACACACACAGACAGACACACACACACACACACACACAGACACTCACACACAGACACTCACACACAGACACACTCAGACACACTCACACACACAGACACACACACACACACACACTCACACACAAACACACACACTCACACTCAGACACACAAACACAGACACAAACACAGACAGACACACACACACACTGAAGACTCACACACACAAACACACACACACACACACAGACAGACACACACACAGACACACACACAGACACACACACTCACACACTCACTCACACACACACACTCACACACACTCACTCACACACACACAGACACACACACACACACACACACTCAGACACACACACACAGTGCCCGTCACATTTAGATGTTTCTGAATCAGTATCTCCTCAACAGACTAAACCGTGCTCCTGTACTTCATTCCTGTGGTTTTCAGCATCATTCCTCCAGTCTTCAGTGTCACACGATCTTCAGAAGGATAATAATATACTGAGCAGCAAACATTTCTGATTATTATCAATGATGAAATGAACAAAAACAATAACAGTGATGCATTTCTTTCAGGATTCAGAGATGAATAGAAAGTTTATGTGGAATAGAACTCCTTGGTGATGTTGTGAATGTGTTTGCTCCCGTGTGTTCTTACTGTTTCCACACTGTTACATGTCAGCGTAAAAATACAGTAACAAGCCTTTCTCCCGGTAAGGCATGCATTGAAGGAGGCTGGGTCTTCTCTGATGTGGACTGTCTGTTGTGATTCTCAGGGTCAGGACGAAGTTGAAGGTTCTGATAGTTTTGCTGCTAAACTCTGGACCTACAGGGTTCTGCTGGAGCTCATCCACTGGACTGATTCTGCCTCTCAGACCCTTCACTTATTCCACGCCGAGAAACACGGCCAGCAGCAGCTCCTCTAGACGCCCGGCGCCGAGCTCCTGAACTAAACGCCGCATTCAGTGGAGGACCACGTTTAGTGCAGGACACCAGCGAAGAAGTCAATCTCAATCGCATTCAATATTAATAATCAGAAGCCGTTGTTATAGCTTGGTTACAGAAAAGTGTCTCTCAAGCCTCCGAGCGTGAACGTATTCCAAGAGACGGAGGCTTGCTTTCAGAGAGATGTGCTTTTACACTCCACTGATAAATGATGTGCGGTCACGGTGCTCTGCTGTAGTTCTGATTGGGGAAAAACGCCTTTTGAGCTTCTTTCACTGGAGAACGAGACCAAACACAAGCCGGGCGAGGAGATCTGAGGAGACTCTGTGAGAAAAACAGATCCACGATAAAGCGCTGTGCTCTTGAGTCTAATACGGACCGGACCTCTTCTTCACACACACTTCAGCCTCAGATACGCTCGTGTTAGTTGATTTTAAGCTCCAGGCCTCTCCGTCCAGACCCACGGGGCCATCTGAGGGACTTTCACACGGATCCGGGGCCAAAGCTGGAATCCATCGCCACCGAATCAATTAGATAGACGGCAGAAAACGGTTCACGGTATGCTCTCACCGAGTGATAAACAGCAGTCACTGTTTTATGCCAAAGCTAAAATTTGAACCGTGAGATATAAACCAGCATTATGAGGGTTTGTTTTTAGGAGTGAAAGGTCAGAAGACGTTCTATACGTCGATAGAGAGAATATTATTCTGATTGAAAGCAAAGTCGTTTTCCCCACAATCAGACGAACAAGATCCACGTCAGGTTAGATCTAAAGACGATGGACCAGGTGGAGACACCCTGAAGACCCAGGACACACAGAGCAGTTAGAGAGCCTCTAGTGATCAGACTAAACCTACTAACCTCCTCACTGCACTAACACACCATGTAGCAAACAGACTGTGAATTAAGTCCAGATTTCCTTGTGAACTAAATCAGAATCTAAGGTATTACCGAAGTGTTATTTTTAGTCTGTAGACTGACAACCAAACCTCTGAAGTATTAATGTATTAATGTGTTTATTTCTGAGTGTGTGTGTAACACTGTGACCGTGTCCTCCTAACTCCTCTAACGCTGTGAATCGTTCAAGCACTGATCTGATCCGGAGACATGTTTAAACACACGCTAACGAAGCTTTGCAGCCGAACGCAGCTGATATTCCTCACATTCTCTCTCTTTTGTTATATTATTGATCACAATATCATGTATATGTCTATGTTAATCAATAAAGTAAGAGATGAATCTTAAAGTGTGTTCTCTGTATTATGTACGTATTCTCTGAGGAGTGTGTGTGTGTCTGTGTGTGTGTCTGTGTGTGTGTGTGTGTGTGTGAGTGTGTGTGTGTGTGTGTGTGTGTGTGTGTGTGTGTGTGTGTGTGTGTGTGTGTGTGTGTGTGTGTGTATCTGTGTGTGTGTGAGTGTGTGTGTGTGTGTGTGTCTCTCTGTGTGTGTGTCTGTGTGTGTGTGTGTGTGTGTGTGTGTGTGTGTATCTGTGTGTGTGTGTGTGAGTGTGAGTGTGTGTCTCTGTGTGTGTGTGTCTGTGTGTGTGTGTCTCTGTGTGTGTGTGTGTGTGTGTGTCTGTGTGTGTGTGTGTGTGTGTGTGTGTGTGTGTGTTGTGTGTGTGTGTGTGTGTGTGTGTGTGTGTGTCTGTGTGTGTGTGTGAGTGTGTGTCTCTGTGTGTGTGTGTGTGTGTGTGTGTCTGTGTGTGTGTGTGTGTGTAAATATCTGTGTGTGTGTGTCTGTGTGTGTGTGTCTCTGTGTGTGTGTGTCTGTGTGTGTGTGTCTCTGTGTGTGTGTGTCTGTGTGTGTGTGTCTCTGTGTGTGTGTGTGTTGGAGGGTTTTAATATTCATAAAAAATTTGATATTTAGAGTTTACAGCTCAAGTTAAAATATTAGAATATTAATATTTGAGTTTAACCACAAAGACTGCTGAATTGGATAAAAGTAAATTTTGCATTTGATTTAATGTTTAATATTTAACATATTTGTATTCCACATATACCTTTTGTATGTATATATAAATAATAAATATATATACACAGTATACACAAAAATTTCATATAAAGAAAAACTTACTTTGGATGTGATTGAATGGAATCACAATTAATTAACAGCATATATATATATATATATATATACTAAACTCTAGAAATTGTTACTGATTTTTAGGATTGCTTTTGATTTAAAAAAAAATTGGGTCATTTCAATTCAAGAGTAAATAAAAGTAGGACCTCATAATATAAAATGTTTACATAAATGCATTAGTGCTGCTCAGTATACACAATAATATACCATTAACACACTGAATGCGTAGAAGCACAAACAATAACACAGTAACACTGAGCAAGAATACAGATTTAGAGGTATTGTATTTTATTTCTATTCCATTAGTTGTATATTCAGATGATCAATTTTAAGAGTATTATAAAATAGGAGCCCAGCTCTAGAAAAGAGTAGAAGCCCCTTGACATTTTAAGATACATTTTTTTCAAGGCTTTAATGTTGTAATGTTTTCACGCCGCGGTCAGTGATCGTAATGATAAAGAAAGGATGTGTTTATAGAGAGCGGAGCCGGAGCCCATCTCAGGGCCTGGCCAGTCAGAGCTGCTGCGCATGCGCACCGGAGCAGCGCTAATGGCGGAGAGCGTGCGGTCGCCGTTCGATTACCGGGAGCCCCCGACCCTCGACAGCGACGGAGATGGCAGCAAGCCGCCGCCGCCGCGCGGGTCAGTCACTCTCACCGGGGAACCGGGTCGTGCCGCTTGTTTCGCGGGAGACGCTCGGATTAGCGCGCGTGCTAGCGGTTAGCCGGTCCGGTTCTGTTGTGCTCGCGCACACGCCGCGACGGGACGAAACCCCGCGGCCGTTACACCGAACCCCGAGCTCGCGCGTGTCTGCGCTGTGCGGTGTCGTCGGTTCGCTTTACCGGGACGCGTTAACGTCGGTAGCGGCGGAGACTCGAACGATTAGCAAAACACTGCGCGAGTGCGCGTGCACGAACGCTGCTGCTGCTGCCGAGCGCGCTCGCGCGTGCAGGCAACCGTTACAACAATTCACCATGGCAACCGGATCCGCGGCCCGTCGCGCGATGTTTTTAAGCGAGCGGTGGCGGTTATTTCCGTTAATCGCTGTGTGAAACCGGTTATACTCGGTTTATTTCTGTATTTGATACAATAACTAAACAACAGGTAGAACATAGCATCTGTTTCAAATGTATTAGTAATCACTTCAGTTCGTTTTATTGTTATCGTTGTATGCAGTTCCTTAATTCCGTTAAAACCGATTCACCGATTGTTCTTAAACGGACAGTAACGTGGTTTACAACTAAAATAAACTCGTGAGCGTTGAATAAAAAGCGTCATTAAAGACCAAACATCTCTTGAATGAACATTCTGTTAACGTTATTGGAATTAATGTTTGTTAACTTTAACTTTTCCAGAATGTTCAGAGAGCCTTTACTCTTAATTGATAATTGTTTACTGTTATTTTTTGTTTATTATAAATAGGTTTAGAAACTGATTCCTGAACCTGAGTCATTAGTCTGAATCAGAACTGAATCGACTCGAGTCATTCTTCATTATCACTCAAATCAGACTCAGAATTAGTTTATCACGAGTCGTGTCTGTGCAAGTTGTCCTGTGTGGTTTGTGTTTGTTTGAATCTTATTGTGTGTGTGTGTGTGTGTGTTCTGCACAGGCGAGTGTGTGGCAGGAAGAGGAAGGGGACGCCGGTGAAGGTGTGTGACAGAGCAGCGTATGTGACGGAGGACGAGGAGGAGAGTCTCTCTGAACACAGTTACAGCCCAGGTACTGAAACACATCTACTGCACCCACCCTGATAGCGTTTGATCCAGGAAAGATCTTTGAGTGTAGAAGCTCTTCTGGACTGATTCTGATCAAGTAAAGCTCATATCTCCAGATCAACTGTCACTGTCTTTACTTGATTCTCCATCAATCATTTTCTAGAAGAACCTGATCATCAGGATCTTTTGAGGAGCTTTACTTTGGTGATCTTCACGGACCTCCTAAACATCTCACATCTTCTGAGACTTATTTCTTCAGCTCTCCATCATGTTTGATCAGATTAATCTCTTCTTACTGAGACATATTACCAGACATATAGAGCTGATATGTGTCTATTTATATTACCAGCAGCAGAGTATTTCATACTCATTTAAAAAAAATCCAAAAAGTGTGCTGGATCAGTTATGATACCAAACAAAACAATACGGATCGATTTGTCTGTTTTGTCTACAGGTTCAGTGAACTGTTCAAATTCAGGAACCTGTAAAACTGAGCACTGCTGACTTTGTTGGTTTATTGGTTTGTGTAGGAGATGAACAGTACCCAGAGGGATCTGAAGACCGTCTTCCTCCGCCGGGCAGCCCATACTACCTCACCGACCCGTCACAGCTCTGGTACATTAACACTCGAGTCATCATTCTGAACACAAGAGAGATTTTTTTTCTTGCAATTATTAGTTTGTCGTGCAATTGTACGTTTTTTTTGCAATTCTGACTTTTCTTGTAATTGTTAGTTTGTCGCGCAATTCACGTTTTTTCGTAATATTGTCTCCTCTTGCAATTGAGCGTTCGCAGAGAGCTTGATTGACAGGTGATCTGACCAATCAGAACATGTATATTATGCTATCCGCCATCTACAGCCGGTCTCTATAGAGATCCATCTGAAAATGGGGTAAAAAGGTTGATTGAACCGAAGCTTTTTCAATATAACTAATAAAAATGTGCAGCGGTTCAATCTGTGCTGTTCCTGACTGTCACAGTAAAAGTAATAAGATGGAAATCCTTTAAAGTACAGAAAAAACCTGTCCGGTGCTGAATGCATTGATTTCAGCGCAGTGTTAAACAGTAAAATAAACTCTTTATCATTCTGTTTTCATCCCTTTGCCTTAATCACAAATCAGAAGAGTAGATTAACTCGACTGAAATATAATACATTCTTATGTTCATTCATTTTCATTTTGTGCTTTATTTAAATATGAAAAGAAGACTGTTCTTGTCATTTTCAGTTTAGTCTACATCTAGCATTTCTGGCTTTGTTCCTGCGATTCTAGGATCACATCTCTAAAGACTTTCTCCCTCAGGATCTCAAATCTCAGAATTGTTTTTTTCTTCTATTCTTTGGTGGAAATGAGCTTCCACGGCCCTGAGGTGTGTGTGTGTGTGTGTGTGTGTGTGTGTGTGTGTGTGTGTCTTGCAGTGTGCCAGAGCTGGCTGAAGAGGGCGCTAGCGGGGTCCGCGGCCCCGTGCTGTTCCACCCCCCGCCCAACTGCAGGATTAGAGAGGTGCATTGTGGGAGTCAGGTCCGGCTCGTCGTCATAGCCATTCGAGACATTGCCAAAGGCGAGGAGATCACCGTGGACTACAGCCTGACCGACTGGGGAGACAATGCCATGGTGAGTGATCAGAACGCCCCGAAACACACTGCATCAGCGGGATCACTAAACTACTCTGTCCTGTTCAATCACAGGGCTTTCATACGTCGGTGTCCCCACGCGGGTTTGAATGTGGATTCAACCCAGAGAGCAACATCAAGAAGGTGATTAATAAAACACACACACACACACACACACACTGTACATTGGCTGTCTCAAACTGAGTAAATATGATTTATGTGACCCATGAAGATATTTTGTGCATTTCCTACGGGGAATATATCAAAACCTCTTTTTTGTTTAGTAATATGCATTAATATTTGGACAACTTAATTAATTAACTTAATTAACTGCATCCTTAGATTCCAGATTTTCAAATAGTTGTGTCTCTGTCAAATACTGTCCTATTCTAAAACAAAACATGCATCAATTGAAATATTACTAATTCAGCTTACAGGTGACGTATGAATCTCAGTTTCTTAAAAGTGACCCTAGTGACTGGTTTTGTGATCACGTGACTTACTCTGAAGGTGACCTAAACACTCAACACTGATGAGCATCACACGCATTTAAACCAAACTGTAGTCTATGTGAATAAAAAAATAAGCAAGGAAAGTGACCAAAAAGAGTTTTATTATCTGAGGATGGAAAATAAATTGCAAAATATGCTACAGTAAATAAAAAAATATCACAAATTAGATACATGTTGATATTTATTAGACTTTTTCCAGCTATCAACCATTTTCTCAAATGTGTAATAAATGCTGTTGTCAACAAAAGTAGATGGAGAAAATAAAAGTGATATATATATATATATATATATATATATATATATATATATATATATATATATATATTTTTTTAAATATATTTATCATCATAAAAGCAGGGTTCTTAAACATTGTAGTTTAAAACTAAAATATTATAGTTTTTTTTTTTGTCACGTGAAACTAAACTTATATAAAGTTATAATAAATGAACAACAGAAAATAAACACCTGCTTGTCATTTTTTTTTTATTTGCTATGATGTGTTATCATTAATTAAAACTAACACCATAAAAACATTATCTGAGAAGATTTCCTCAGTCGTAGTCACGTTGAAGGCTCACAGCCGGTTGTTTCTCCGCAGGAGGAGGAGCCGGGTTCACTCCCTCTGTCTCTCACCGTTTCTGACTACCTCACTCCGTCATGGTCTCTGTCTCCCTCGTCCTCTCCGCTGTCTCACTCCGAGGCCAGCGACTCTGACCGAGAGGAGGAGGAAGAGGAGGAGGAGGACGACGACGATGACGACGACGACGAGGAGGATCTGGAGGACCTGCGGGGCCGCATGATGAGGCGCCGCAAGAAACGCAAAACTACAGCCACTGTCAAGAAGAAAGCCCCGCCCGCCCCTGTCCTTCGCATGCCCCGCCCCTCCTCACCGCCGCCGCCCTTCCAGCAACCTCTAGCCACGCCCACCACCAACATAAACAATAATATAAACATAAACATCGGCGCGAGCGGCACTCTCTCCCGCAGACAGCACTGCCCGTACTGCGGGCGGCACTTCCGCTCCCTCGCTAGGCACCTGGAGAAACACCACGAGCAGCAGCCCGAGGTCCGAGCCGCCATGGAGCTCTCGCACCTCCCCAATCAAGACTCCTCCTCTCACTCCTTCTCCTCTCCTGCTCAGCCCTCAGCCGCCCTGGGAGCCACCTCCCTGTTCTCCCGTGAGCGAGACGCTTTGTCTTCGCCTCCTAAAACGGGAGGCGTCTCTTTCTCGCTCTCGCTGTCTCCGCCCCCTGCCCCCAACTCCTCAAAGAAGAGCTCGGCCATGATAGTGACGCCTAGAAAGGGCACTAAGAAGAGCCCCGCCGTCTCGCCCAACCCTCCCGCCCGGAGAGGACGGCCGCCAAAGAAGGAGAAAGAACAGCAGCTGAAGAAGCAGGAGGAGGCGGAGCGAGCGAAAGAGGAGGCGCCTCCCACGCCTGGGAAACAAGAGGAGGAGGAAGAGTTTGACACGAGAGAAGAAGCGAGCACGGAGGAGAAGAACGGGGAGATGGCCAGGTGAGTGTGTCTGAGGTTCAGCTCGAGTTTCTTAGTTCAGAGGTCTGGTGGCTCGTGGAGATAAATGGCACGCTTGTTCTGAGATAAACTGAGAATAGGCCTGCGTCAATTATGGAAATAGTTTAAAGGGATAGTTCACCAAAAAGGAAAATTCTGTCATTAATACTCACCCTCATGTTCCAAACCCGTAAGACCTTTGTTCATCTTCTCATCTCAAATGAAGATGCTCTTGATAAAATACAGCTCTGTAAAACATTTGATATCAAGGATTCATACGTAATGTTAAGCTATGAGAGTAATGTTTGTGTGCAAAGAAACCAAAACGAACAACTCTATAAGGACTTTAAAGACCTACAGGTTTGGAGTGACATTAGGGTGAGTAACTAATGACAGAAATTTCATGTTTGGGTGAACGATCCCTTTGAGTCACTCATAGCAGGCCGTTTATTCAACCGTCAGACATCATCTCGAACTCTTCTGAGAATTGCTGTTGTTGAGGAAAAGAAAACATTCATAGTAAAATAAAAAGATAAAATAATAATAAAGCAAATTATAATATATTTTCAATTTGCAGTTTTATCAGGAAATTGTCAGACAAATTGTATCAAAAGTACTGTAGTATTTAATGTAGAAAATAAGAATGGAAACACTTGAGGGATCACAGGTCATTAATCTCTTATCATTGTGACCGTCCCTCATGTTGTCTAGCTTTTCTAAATGCTATTAGGGCTGGCTGAAATGTTCTGGGATGTACTCATGTGCATCTTGTCAGTAAAGCCGGTTCTTTGATTAGCGGTAAATCTTCATCAGCTGTTTTGAAAAGAAGCGGCAGTTAATACACAGAGCCATAGATCACTGCCGAGCTACACAACACTCAAGAGGAGTATATGGGCCAGCCCTAGACGCTGCTGTGCTCATGGTGTTACCCAGTGGTCGTATAGAGCCCAAACATAATCTTTTGGGATACCAACTTCAAATTTGGAAAATATCTCGGTTAAACATATGTATATATAATGTAAAAAAAAAAATAGTATCCAATACTGTACATGTAAAGGTAAACTTTTTAAACTCTACTTTCTTTTTTAAATGCCTTTACTTCAGTAAAATATTCTGCTGTGAGACTGATCTTAGTTCTGTATTTTGTTGTAACAAGTGAATTAATCACCAAAAATAAAAATTTGACTGTGTTCTACTCACCCTCAAACATCCTAGGTGTATATGACTGTATTCTTTTAGATGAATCTAATTGGTGTTGTCCACTCTGATTGGATTCGTCCACACCTAGGCTGTCTGGAGGGTGAGTAAAGCAGCGCTGCAGTGCTGATGTTCAGGGTGTGTGTGTGTGTCTCCTGCAGCTCCGGACGCTCTCACATGCCTCCTCTTCTGTCGTCGCTCTCCACCCTGGTGATGTTCCTCCGCCGGCAGCAGCACTCCTCCTTCCTGTCGCTGTCCCGCTCTCCCCCCTCGGCCGAGGCCTGGCGCCTGCTCTGCCACTCCAGCCTGGCTCTGCTGATCCTGTATAACCGGCACCGTGAGTGTGAGGTGGCCAAGCTGACGGTGCAGGACTACCGGAGCCGCGCGTCCTGCGCCTCCTCCTGCGACGCCGCCCTGTCTCCCTTCGAGCGCGCCGTCCTCGGCCAGCTCCCGCGGGTCAGCGTGCTGGGCAAACGCGGCCGGCTCCAGCCGCTCATCCTGCCGCCGCACTCCGAGGCCTGCCTGGACCTGCTGCTGAAGACGTCTGCGGACGTGGGCGTGGACCCCCAGAGCCCGTACGTGTTCTCCCGGCCGTATCACTCCCCGGCCACGCCGCTGCGCGGGACCGACCTGCTGCGGAGCCTGGCGCGCACCAGCGGAGCGAAGAACCCCACGACGCTGACCGCTCCTCGCGCGCGCCGGCAGGTGGCCATCCTCACCCAGCTGCTGCTGCTGGACGAGGGCGAGCGCGCCGCCAAGCGCCTGGAGGACTTCCTGCAGAGGGAGTATCACGTGACCCAGAGCTGCGCCCGCATCGGCCAGGACCCGGCGCTGATGAACCGTGTGGGGAGGGTGGTGCTCTACGGAGAGAGAGAGGGAGTGCTCTTCAGAGGAATGAGCCTGCAGCACATCTGCCTGGAGCTGGACGGTACCGCATCTCCTCAACTCTAATCCAGGCTTCAGAAATCCTTCTAATATACTGATGTACTGCTCAAGAAACATTTCTGATTATTATCAGGGGTGAAAAAAAGTGAAAAAGTGATGCATTATATTTTTCAGGATTCGCAGATCAAAGTAATACATGTTTTTACAGTAACTTTGGATTACTGTATATGATTGTTATAAAAATATTCATTAATTGTAATGTTTTTTTTAAAAACTCACTTATTCAGAACTTCTCAGGATTTACAGATATTTGAAATAGAAATCTAGCATTATAAATGCCTTGAGTAATTATCATTAATAATGTTATTAATAGTATGTGAGCAGTAAATCAGTATAATATTCTGATCTCTGAAGATCACGTGATACTGAGGACTGGAGGAATGATGCTGATGATTCAGCTTTACACTTAAACACATTCACAGAGAAAACAACTGCTTTACACTAATAATATTTCACAGTTTTTACTGTATTTTTGATGAAAGCCTTGGTGAGCAGGAGACACAAACATTAAAAGAAGTCTTATTCATTAAATAACATGCAGCTTTTTAACTCTTTTGTTGACAAGTTTAGTTTTTTTGTTTTTACCCAAATTTGATGGCCTTCAGAATATTATGCTATGATATATGAACATATTATTTTATATCCTAATTCATCCCGATCAGATTCAAGAGTCCAAACACAATCTATATTGACACCAAACATGATCTATATATGTGATCTATATTGTCTCTGAATCTTAGGTTTATGTAAAATGTTTGTTGTTGTTGTGACAGTGATGTCGGGGAACTCTGCCGACTCTTTCTCAGAGGACTCTGATGGAGAGGTCAGTAAGAGTAAAGAGCGAGCCGATGCTGGGAAGAAGGAAGGCTCGAGTAATCGAGCTCCACGGCCGAAGAAGAGCAGCAGCGCTCGTCAGTCCACGAGCTCGTCGTCAGCGGCACACAAGAGACGTAGCGCTCAGGTCAAGTCAGGTCTGTTCAGTGCGGCTAGCGGCTAATACAGTAACAAGATGACCACAGCAAGAAGAGGAAAACCTCTCTGAAATTAGTTAGAAGTTTAGCAGTTTGTAGCCATTAGTGAATCAGGTGGTCAGCGCTTTTTTTCATGTAATTGTTGAGCCATGTATGCTAGGTCTGTGTTTCCATGGCTAGTGTTGTTAATGGTGTGTGTGTGTGTGTGTGTGTGTGTGTGTGTGTGTGTGTGTGTGGAAAGCGTGGCGTGCTGAAGCGGCCGTGGTCTGAGGCGGAGCGGGTGGCGGTGGAGACACACCTGAAGAGGAACATCATGGAGCTGCGTGTTCCTGCGAAAGCGGACTGTGAGCGATGCCTGCAGCTCTGTCCTCTGCTGGTCAGTAACCAGAGAGACTGGAGAGCCATCAAGTTCTACTGCCACAACCGCATCCAGCTGCTGAAGAAACAGGGACGTCGAGACGGGACCACGACCACCTGCTGACCACAGTAACACACACACACACACACAGACAGACGAGACCATGACCGTCTGCTGACCACAGTAACACACACACACACACAGACGAGACCATGACCGTCTGCTGACCACAGTAACACACATACACACGCACACACACACAGACGAGACCATGACCGTCTGATGACCACAGTAACACACACACACACACACACAGACAGACAGGACCACAACCGTCTGCTGAACACAGGTACACACACACTCACTCACACACACACAGACGAGACCATGACCGTCTGCTGACCACAGTAACACACACACACACACACTCACACACAGACAGGACCACAACCGTCTGCTGAACACAGGTGTACACACACACACACACACAGATGACAGAACGGTGTAGTATTTTGTTTAATAACTGTTCTTCTAAGCTAGCACGCTGTGCAATCGCACACACACTTCCCACATTCCCCCGTGTGTGTGTTTCTCTGTCGATCTGAGGAACAGACTCAGAAGCCCAGCGGTCTGGACCGAAGCAGGTTCAGTGACGTTGCGGCGTGACTCTCTCTCTCTCTCTCTGGACTGTTTTTACGCGACTGCCGTCTCTTGATTGGCCGTGATGGGTCTGGAGCTGGAGCAGTGTGGGATTATTTGGGACCAGCGTTTCTTTCTGAGCTCAAGGTCGGTCTTACCTCACGTGATTCTGTCTGACAGATGTCTCTGCAGATCAGGGTCAGTCTCACAAACATGTCCAGGTCATAATAGAACAAAGTGGAAATCATATTTTACATAAAGATAATAAAGAGTCATCTTTAGGATGATACAGAAAACAAAACCTAATTTCTGGACCTTTACCTTTGATTTGATTTTCATTCAGTAGTGCTTCTCTTTACTGTAACACTTTGACTTTATTTACAGAAGCAGAATAAAATACAGCAAATAAAACCCCAGTGTATAAATACAAGTAGTTCTTAAATAGCATGAAAATGACGGCCTGGACATGTTTGTAAGTTGACCTGGCTGTATTTTGAAGTATTGTTTGCCTTAACGTCTGTTGTGTTCTTGGTTTTATATTGATCTCGTCCGGCTGCAGCCGATATTAAACCCGGTCCCATTCACTCGTTTCTATGCATCATCAGTCAGTCGCGTTTCATTCCGTTGGACTTTATTTTGCTCATCTGTGCCAACCCGAACACGAATGCGTGGTGTTTGTGGTGAAATCTCTCTCCTGTACAGTCGTCTGATCTCTGATCTGTGTACAGTGACGTATCGTAACATATTAGCCATTAGAGTGTTTCACTGCGTGATGATGTACATTCTGTAAATATGACTTATATGAAAGTACTACGATTTAAAGTTGTTTTCTTAATGCTGTTGTAAAGGTATATCAGATTTTAGAGAGACAATATCTTGACAAATACAGAGCTTAATGTCACACTGCAAAGAAAAAACCATTGAATTTCAGACTGTCATGTCTTTTTATTAAATTACAAACACATGGAAACATCAGTCTTTTCTGTGTCTTTTATGATTTATATTTCTTACTAAATGCAAGCTCACATGCTGCAGGATAGTAAATGTTATCAGTCATGACCAGTGCTAAATATTTAGCTTTTTTCATCAGAATGGTATTTTGGTTTTTGTCGCTTGTAATCTAACACATACACGCAACTATACATAAATATAGCATGGTAAATAAAGGACGTGGTTTGAAAAGGTTAAAAGGTCCTGAAAAATAGTCAGACTTGCACTGATTGCAGTCAGATATGAGCACATCAGAATGAGAAGGTGTCTGGTGCTGAGTCCAAACAAGATCTCGCTGAAAGCTCATTTCTTTTGTAATATCAACCTTTGGAACGTAACTTTCTCCAGTTTTAGAGTAAAGCATGTTTAACACTTCAGCGATGGATGGAACAAACAATATAACGCATATCAATATTTTCATAATATATCAAGACAAGTGAGATTTCCTCTGATGAACACTAGATGGAGGCACAGAATAGCTTGACGTCAGTGTTTGAGCGTCGAGTGAACTGTCATGTTCAGTAGACAAACTCCTCTATAGACTTAGCAGGCTCAGTCCCACAATGCAACGCTCCATTTCCACTGATGAATGAACCGGATGAACGCTGGTCACTTGATCAATGAAATAAGATGCACCACCATTGTAGGATTTCAAGGTCCTCAGATGAAAGCACTTCATGCGGTTCTTCCCGTTCCTGCTCTGTTATGAGGATCATTGATCATCCTGTTACTGTGATGAGGATGTGTTAGCAAGTAACTGTAACTGACTTGCTTGGAGCTTTTCAAATATTTATCTTAAAAATTAATTACTGAAAATAAGCCAAGAAGAGAAATAACATGAAATAGTAGAGCTGCTTTGATAATACTAATTTGTTGATGTTAGGTGATTTTTCTTTTATTTAGCCCGTCTTGAAGTGTATCAGATTAATATAATGCAGATTATCAAACTTTGTGTGCAAATCCCAGTCTGCTGCCTGTAGGACACAAGTCATGTTCATATCTGTGATATTGTGCTTCTATGTAGTTCAAGTTCATCTCTCATAGGTCCTTGAGTCTAATGTTGAGGGCTTCTCCTGGACGTCCACCTTAAACAAACTCACCGGTTTGTAGCTTGCTAGTAATCCTGAGCAGCTTGATTAGCTGGTTCAGGGGGGTTTGGAGCTATAGTTTGCAGGACAGTGTCCCTTGAGGAGCAGGGCTGAGAACCTCTTTACAGCGTTCTTTCAGCTTCACATCATGATCCACCTGCTAGTCAAATACATTCTATCAGCGGTTCTCAAGTTAAAAGTGTTTTTTACGAGCGGGAAACTCAAAATCTTCAGTGGACACAGCCAAAGACTGAAGAGATGCAGCATGAAGCTGCTGAAATGAATAAAATGTTTAATAAAATGAGTTACATATACAAAATGTTATTACTGTATAATTATTCAGTTTACATCACATTAAGTGATCCTCATTTTAATGAGGAATATTATAAAGAAGAACAATTCCGTTTAATTCAAGTTTACTTGTATAGCGTTTATCACAATGCAAAGTGTCAGTGTTTATCAGCGGTGTCTGAAGTCGATGTCCACACAGCACAAATGTTTTATGTTTTAGCGTCCCGTGCAGGCTTGGTTTGAGCTCAGGGTTAATACTGTGGAGGGAAACGGGTTGTTTACTTCCTATATTGAAGGTGTCTTTGACTGAAGATAAATGCTACACTGCATTGGATGTGGAGCTGTGTTTTCAGCCTTCATCCTGGAGCTGGTGAGTGGAAAATTAGATTGCCTTGTTTCAGTCCTGTTTGTTTGAAAAGAAAAACCTGACGTCATCTTCACTGGCCGCTTTGACTAGTCAAGCATCCGGAACTCCAAATCTAAATACAGAGCATAATGCAAACGAGATCTTGTTGCCTCAGAATATCCTTCGTATTCAAAGTGATTAACTCATGGAAAATAAATCCTACAAGAAATGATACTGAATTACTTGGGTTTGGTTTAAAGATGTGGAGTAACCCTGACTTACTGCTAAAGGTGCTGATATTTTAAGTACCATACCGTAGCGTTGATTACAGAGCTACTAATTAAATTATCAATCGCCACGTGATTGTGTTTGTTTTCCAGCTGTGATCATTTTTTCAACTTTATCAGGTTTTTGTGCAGGCATTTCTAAAAGCAGGTAAACCCGTCAGTTTTTCTCCATGCTGATTATCATGTTACCGGTGTGTTTGGTGATGATTTATTGCTCTTGCAGATGCTGTGAAACTACAAGCTCATCTGTTGCCATTAAATGGAAATCTCTTGACTCTCTTTGAATGTTATTTTCTATGTAAAATATATGGGAAAGTGGCGAGATCACCCACAATCATTTCTCTGAAAGAGCAGTTGGAGTCATGAGGATTGGTTTGGTCTTTGTGCTGGTATCAGGTGAGTTATATCGCTCTTCCAAAATTATCAGTTTCCACCATTTTTTTTTTTTTTTTTTTTTTTAAATGGGTCTTATGTATAAATATGATGTTGAAGAGATTAATGGGTTTTCACATCGATTCCTCTGATGTTGGTAAAGTGCTTTCCTGAATTATTCGGTTCAAACCTTTCAAGCTTTATTTTATAATAAAGTTAAGTTCGGTTGTAATTCTTTAAGCTGTCCAAAGAAACCGTAGATTGAAGAACGATTCAAGAAAAGCTCTCAGAACGGAGCACACTAACACATGAGCTGTTCGCATGAACACTTGTCATTTGTCTTTTTTTGTTTAATAAACTGGCAATTCTCAGAAGAAAAGTGAATAGTGATATAAACTGCAGGTGCAAGAAAAAAAGAATTGTAAGAGAAGTCACAGCTAGCTCTTTTTTTGTGTCCTGTCGTGTGAAAAAAAACCCCAAGCAAAATCAGAATTATGAGTAAAAAGGTCTGTTAGTATCTCTCTAAAAAAAGCCTCTAGAAGTTCCTTCTGAACTTGTGAGAAAACCAGCTGAAGGCATTTTAGATGTGATCGTATTATAATAAAATTGCTCTTTTTGCTCATTATGTACTTACTGTACTAAAAATGATTCTTTGGCAGGGTCATGAACCCCAGATTACTTTTACTGAGACTTCAGCAGGTGTTTGTGTTAAAGGTCATAGAAGACGATGTTAGCGTCCACTAAGGCCCCAGGATACTTCAATATTGAATCAAAAGAACGATGTTCAGACTAAATATGTTTGATAAGAGTCCTGGCCGGGACACATCTGAAGTCTAATACTCAGTTCTAGTCCTAGCGTCACCAGCTGATCGTAGGAAGTTTGGCTCATTTGAATGACTTTCACACTCAAGTGCGAAGGCCCTTTCATCGCTGCTTGCAGCTTTAATCTTGTTTTTTTGTTTTTTTCTTATCCTGTATTTAGTCAGCACTTGCAGTACACTTGAACTCATCTTTCACACTCAAGTGTACTCCAAGTGATGACTGAATACATTTAATTAAATACAGAAATAGTTTTTTAAAAGCGTTTTAGTTAATATTAGTGTCCCAAAATGGCACAGTTGAGTACACTTAGATGATCTTACGTTAATCTTTAAAAGCACTTTTAACTACAAAATTAGTGTGAAAATAAAGCATGTTAAGTGCATTATGGAGGTGTACGTCTTTCGCCTGGGATGGTTGTTTTTCCACTTTTATCTTTGTCAGATCGTTCTGAATGTTTATAATGGACCGTTGTGTTTCTCCACAGCTCTGAGCTCCGGAGTGAACTCTTATAAGTTTATCTACGTGTCTGAGAAAATGAACTGGACGGACGCTCAGAGGTACTGCAGAGAGCATCACACCGATCTCGCCACCTTAAATGACCAGGTGGACATCAACATAGTGTTGAAATCTCTACCCAGTGATTTTGGCAATTTAATGTGGATTGGACTCTATCGGACGGATGAGTATATTCCCTGGGTCTGGGTCTGGTCCGATGGGAGCGAATCCTTCTCCATCCCGTGGGATACTTCACAACCAAACAATGTCGGTGGTCACCAGTACTGTGTGTGCATGTCTTCTAAGGGATACTGGAGCGATTACTGGTGCACAGATAACCTACCTTTTATTTGCTACTCTGGTGAGTTGAGAGACGCAGCTACAGGACAAAGGCAAAGTTTCATTTAACCTGAAAACAAATCTTGTTACTTGTCTCATCGTTTAAATGAATAAATTCTTTTTGCGGTTGAGACACAGATGTTTGTGTTGATTTCATACAATAACTAGCAAGTACGAAGAACTTTTCACACCAGAAGAGTGTCGAAACAACATTTGTTGCGTGAATTTTTTTATTTGGTTCTATGGAAAGTAACAAATTCAAAGCTTCTTGCCATTATTGGGTGGATACAAAATCCCTTGTTCATTATGGTTTTATTATAATAAAAATTAAAGTGTGGTTTTGTATTTACTACAATTGGTTTAACCAGTTTTACTACAATTTCTGTAGTTATTCTTTGGTTAAAACCATGGTCAATCTGTGATTACCAAGGTTTAAATACGTTTTATTTACGCATCACAAAGATTGATCTTGGGATATTAACAAATGTCCATGCATGGCCCAAAAAAACACCCTTTGAAACACTACTTTTTAATAAAACCAGTTTGATTATTTTCACAATTAGTCTTGTGATGTTTAAAAAAATGATAAAAACAAATACAAATGGTTAATAATAGAGGTGTAACAGTATTAGTTCATTGTAAAAACATTTTTTCAGTTCAATTGTACATGTTTTAAAAATATGGCTAGATATGGAACAAGCAATATTCAGTTGAAATGTATGAGATGGAAACGTGTTGGATGATAAATATAACGCTGCTCGTGTGTTTGAGAACACGTTCACTTTATTAGCACTATTGCGGAAATCCGATGTTTAATTTCTGTATGATTGATGATAATTCAGATTTACTCAATGTTAAAACTAATTCAAGTGGATGGACAATACATTTATCAGTGGAGTGTATTTATATGAGGACATGCAGGGATGCTTCAGTATAAGTATATATACCTTTTTTCCTCACTGAGCACTTCATGTGTCTCTTACAGAGAAAAAGACACAGATTGTGAGACTGGAGGTAAAATCAAGCCAAAATGTGAATGATCCTGCAGTGAAGAGTGAGATTATGGCAAAGGTGAGTTTAAACTGCTGTCATATATTATATATATATATATATATATATATAACGATATTGGTAAACTTAACAAGAGTATTGAGAAATAAATGTGTGTTTCTTTCCTTCAGATAGAGCAGATACTGAAGGACAATGGTGTGACGAATACAAAGCCCTCGTGGATGACGTTTTCTGGTGAAAATGTCTTTCACAACATGTGGTATCAGAAGAGAAATGCTTCTAAAGCGCACTGCAGCGTGAAACCATGAATGGGTTATCTCATATTTTGTTAGATGCTCTCATAAAATATGGCTCTCTGAGATACGGGTATATTTTGCCATGTCACACCACAGCACAGTTTAATTTTTGTTTGACGGCTACCCATCTGTATTTCTGTACTGTTTAGCTCTTTTTGTGTTTTATGCAAAAATACAATTATTTGGAGATCTTAACTAAGATTAAAAAAATTGAATCGTCCTTACATCTTATGCTTGCTGTCATTTTAGCCACATTTTAAGGCTTCTTTTACATTGTTAGAGTTGCTTCTTGAGTGTTGGAGGTGTGTAAAGTTCTAAGCTGAAAATTTAATAAAAAATAAATGTCAACTGGATAACTAGTCGAGTGTGCTTTATTGTCAATTCTTCCACACGTACAGCACATGCATACAGAATTGAAATTGCGTTGCTCTCAGACCCTAGATGAACAGTATAGAGTATAAATGGATGGAAGGAAGTTCATGAATCGGAAGGAAGGAATCTGGAATCTGAATATATCCACTGTCTTCACAGTACTGTTCATGATGGTGACTGGGGAAGAGCAGGGAGGTTCCTCCTGAAGTCCACCATCATCTCCACTGTTTAGACTTCTTTGAGCTCCAGGTTGTTGAGACTGCATAGACAGCCAGCTCTTTACCCTTCTGGCTGTAAGCAGACTTACAAATGAGTGTGGCTTCTGCAAATTTGGACAGAGCTCCACTCTGCGCTCTTGACAAGTGTGGTGTCATCATGGACTCGTCTGCAAACTTCAAGAGCTGGAAAGAGGGGTCACAGAGATGGGCACGGAGCGCTTTAATTAAATGGGGCTGGAGTAGTTATGGAATGATGGTGTTAATATCAGAGCTGAAGTCTACAATTAGGATCCTCACATAAGTTCCTGGGCTGTCTAGATGTTGCAGAACATAATGCAGTCCCACATTACCTACATCAGTGATCGTCAAATCTGGACCTTGAGATCCAAATTCCAGTTTAGCTTTGACCCTAATCAAACACACCTGAGCATGCTAATCAGTGTCTTCGGGATAGTTAGAAAATCACAGGTAGGTGAGTTTTATCAGGATTGGCGCTAAACTCTGCAGTGCATTGGACCTCCAGGGTAAGATCTGAGGTACCCTGGCCTACCTCATACGCAGACCTGTTTGCTCTTTCCAGTAGAGGTGAATAGTACAATGTTTAATGACGAGAGTGACCAATTTCTTATGAAAATGCAGAGACGGTCTCCGTAATCAATTCAACGTTAAATCACTAGAAGTTAAGTGTCCCCAACCAAGTAAGCCAGAGGCGACAGCGGCAAGGAAACAAAACCCCATCCGTACAGAATGGAGAAAAAAAAAACCTTGGGAGAAACCAGACTCAGTTGGGGTCAGTTCTCCTCTGACCGGACGCCCAGCACTTAACTTCCAGTTCAATTTTAAACGCAGCTGTGTCAGATAGTGGAAATGACTTAGTGTGAGTGTGTGTGTGTGTGTGTGTGTGTGTGTGTGTGTGTGTGTGTGTGTGTGTGTGTGCATCAGGATCTGGTGATCTGTCGATGGGCTCATCTAGGTTTTCTGGTCTCTGATGAACATAATCTCTGGGTGCTGATCCACCATCTAGTCTGGATACAAACTGTGAAAACAGATTGAGAAAGAGACAGGACTAATATTAGCGTAGATGCCATTCTTTTTACGATGTCACAAGTACATCGTATTTTAGGAGTAGTGTTCCCGGTTGCAGCCTAAAAATCCTTTTTAAATAATAAAAAGTGTGTTATGTGTAGGCTAAGTTAAAAAGATGTGTCTTTAATCTAGATTTAAACTGGCAGAGTGTGTCTGCTTCCCGAACAGAGTTAGGAGATTGTTCCAGAGTTTAGGTGCTAGATAGGAAAATGATCTGCCGCCCGCAGTTGATTTTGATATTCTAGGTATTATCAAATGGCCAGAGTTTTGAGAACGCAGCGGACGTGCAGGACTATAATGTGATAAGAGCTCGCTCAAGTATTGAGGAGCTAAACCATTCAGGGCTTTATAGGTAATTAATAAGATTTTAAAATCTATCTGATGTTTGATAGGAGCCAGTGCAGTGTTGACAGAACCGGGCTAATATGATCATACTTCCTAGTTCTAGTAAGGACTCTGGCTGCTGTGTTTTGGACTAGCTGAAGTTTGTTTATTAAGCGTGCAGAACAACCACCCAATAAAGCATTACAATAATCTAACCTCGAGGTCATAAACACATGAATTAATATTTCTGCATTAGAGGTTGAAAGCATAGGTCGTAATTTAGATATATTTTTAAGATGGAAAAACACAGTTTTACAGATGCTAGAAACATGATTTTCAAAGGAAAGATTATGGTCAAACAGCACACCTAGGTTCCTAACTGATGATGAAGAATTAACAGAGCAGCCATCAAGTGTTAGACTGTATTCTAGATTATTATATGTGGGGTTTTTAGGTCCAATTATTAGCACCTCTGTTTTTTCAGAATTTAGCATTAGGAAGTTACTCATCATCCAGCTTTTTATATCGACTATGCATTCTGTTAGATTCTCAATTTGGTGTGTATCACCAGGCTGCGCTGAAATATAGAGCTGAGTATCATCAGCATAGCAGTGAAAGCTAACACCATGACTCCTGATAATATCTCCCAGAGGTAACATGTACAGGTTGAAAAGTAACGGTCCTAGCACTGAGCCTTGAGGAACTCCATATTTCACTTTTGATCGATATGATACCTCCTCATTTAATGCCACAAACTGATAGCGGTCAGATAGATATGATGTAAACCATGCTAAGACGCTTCCTCTAATACCAACATGGTTTTCTAGTCTATCCAAGAGAATGTTGTGATCGATAGTATCGAATGCTGCGCTAAGATCTAATAGCACTAATAACGAGATAAAACCACGATCAGATGATAGAAGCAGGTCATTAGTAACTCTAATGAGAGCAGTCTCAGTACTATGGTACGGTCTAAAACCTGATTGGAAATCCTCACAGACACCATTTTTTCTAAAAAGGAATACAGTTGTGAGGATACTACCTTTCTAGTATCTTTGACAGAAAAGGGAGATTAGAGATTAGTCTGTAATTTACTTAAAGTAATTTAATTAAAGTCTTTGGGATCAAGATGTGGTTTCTTAATAAGAGGCTTAACTACAGCCAGTTTAAAGGTTTTGGGAACATATCCTAATGACAATGATAAATTAATAATGTTCAAAATAGGATCTATGACTTCTGGAAGCAAATCTTTTAATAGTTTAGATGGAATAGGGTCTAACATACATGTTGCTGGTTTAGATGATTTAACAAGTTTGTTCAAGTCTTCTTCTCCTATAATAGAGAAAGAGTGTAATTTTTCCTCAGGAGATCTAAAGCTCATTATCTGATGTGAAACTGTAGTTGACGGCTGCATAGTTACAATTTTATCTCTGATGGTATCAATCTTAGAAGTAAAGAAATTCATGAACTCATTGCAGCTATACTCTTGAGGAATATTAGCACCTGTTGACGTTTTATTTTTTTGTTAATTTAGTTACTGTACTGAATAAATACCGGTGGTTGTGTTTGTTTTCTTCTAAAAGGGATGAAAAATAATCAGATCTTGCAAATTTTTATGCTTTTCTGTATGACAGGATACTCTCCCGCCAGGCAATACGAAATACTTCTAATTTAGTTTTTCTCCACCTGCGCTCCATTTTCCGGGCTGCTCTCTTTAGGGTGCGTGTGTTGTCATTATACCATGGAGTCAGATTGTTTTCTTTTATCTTTTTTAAGTGTAAAGGAGCAACTGTATCTAAAGTGCTAGAAAAAAGAGAGTGCATAGTTTCTGTTACATCATCAAGTTTTTGCGTCGTATTGGATGAGCTAAGGAATTGAGATAAGTCAGGAAGGTTATTTAGAAAGCTTTCTTTTGTGGTGGAAGTGATGGTTCTACCATACTTGTAATAAGGTGCAGAGTTTACAGGTTTAACTATACAGAGTTCACACAAGACTAGATAGTCTTTAAGAAACAGCTGAAAACTCACATCTTTCAGCAATACCTGACCTCATCATAAAAAAAAAAAAAAATTTTACTCTCACTTCTCCTCCCCCTTGTTTATTCCTTCCCTTCTGGCATGTACTAATTTGAACACTCCCTGTGACTGGGTGTTATAAGCACTTACTCTGTCTGTCTCTCAAAAAAATTAATCGCTGTTGTACTCTCAATTGTAAGTCGCTTTGGATAAAAGCGTCTGCAAAATGACTAAATGTAAATGTAGATAGTGATCTGAAATGTCATCACTTTGCTGCAGTACTTCAACCATTTTAACATCCATTCCATGTGACAGTATTAGATCTAGAGTATGATTTCTACAATGAGTAGGTCCAGAGACGTGTTGTCTAACCCCAACGGAGTTCAGAATGTCTAAGAAAGCTGATCCTAATGCGTCTTTTTCATTATCAACATGGATATTAAAATCACCAACAATTAAGACTTTATCTGCGGCCAGTCTGTGCTGTGCCCTGGTGGCCTGTATACAGTAGCCAGTACAAACATGACAGAAGTTTTATCACTAGCACATGATTCTGTAGATAATGTTATATGCAGCACCAAAACTTCAAATGAGTTATACTTAAAGCCTGCCCTCTGAGAAGTACTTAGAATATTGTTAGAAATTGTAGCAACACCTCCCCTTTACCTTTTAAACGTGACTCATTTTTATAGAAATAATTTTGGGGTAGATTCATTTAGAGTAATATATTCATCTGGTTTTAGCCAGGTTTCTGTCAAACAAAGCAAATCTAGCTTCTGATCTTTGATCAAATCATATATAAAGTGCTTTTGTGGAAAGTGATCTAATATTTAGCGAGCCAAGTTTTATCGTTTGCTTATTTGAATTATAGGTAGTTTTAATTTGTTGGACATTCATTAAATTATTGCTTTTGATTAGGTTTGGACGTTCTCTGCATATTCTAATTCGGGAACAGACACAGTCTCTATAGTGTGATATCTAGGTGAAAGAGTCTCTATGTGCTGAGAATAAACTGCCTTCAGTGACGTGAGGTAACTAGCAGACGGTCGGTTTAGCCGGTCTGTCTGCTTCCTGACCTGGGCACTAGTTGGTCATGTTGGAGCTATAAGACTATATGCCATATTTCTAGATAGAAGAGCGGCACCACCCAAGAGGGATGAAGACCATCTCTTTTCAACAGGTCAGGTCTGCCCCAGAAACTCATCCAATTGTCTATAAAGCCTATGTTGTTCTCATGGGCACCACTTAGACATCCAGCCATTGAGACCCAGCAATCTGCTGTGAATCTCATCACCCCGGTAAGCAGGGAGGGGACCAGAGCATATTACATTGTCCCACATCGTGCTTGAAAATTCACCTCTTTAATATTATTTTTAGTGATCTCCGACTGGCGAAGTCGAACATCATTAGCCGACGTGAATAACAATCTTACGAAATTTACGTTTAGCATTAGCCAGCACTTTTAAATTTGACAAGATGTCAGACGCTCTGGCTCCCGGTAAGCATTGGACTATGGTGGCTGGTGTCTCTATTTTCACGTTCCGTACAATAGAATCGCCAATTACTAGAGCACTTTGATCAGGTTTCTCAGTGGGTGCGTCACTGAGTGGGGAGAACCTGTTTGATGTTCTGATCGGAACGGATGAGCGGTGTTTTGACCCGCGACTAGCCCGCCTCACGGTCACCCAATTGCCCTGCTGCACGGGCTCTGAGGCTGGAACTGAACAATGTACATGATTCACTGTACTAGTCGCATCCAAAGCAGTATCTACAGCCCTCGCATTCTTACTGTCCTCAATTAAAGTTTGGATACGTGTCTCTAATTCTAAAACCTTCTCTGTCAGCCTAGCAATTTCCCTGCATTTATCACACGTGAATCCCTGATCGCTAACAGAGAAGACGATACATATAGATGAGTATCAACTTACATGATCAATCAGTCAGTAATTTACGTATTAATTTTAAAACTAGAAATATTTTGTATCGATTTGATAATCCCCAAATGCGTAGAGGTTAGTTTTACATCTCAGTATTGTGAAAGTTGTGTTTGGAATTTCATACAAGGTTTTATTTTTATTGATTTCTCATTAATTAAGTTTGTTCAGTGTTGGTTGTCTGGACATGGTCTAGACAGGCCTATAGGTCTCATTGTGGACTATATCTAAATGCTTTGAATAATTTTCAGTGAAGAGTAATCTATATTAATCTTTTATTGTGACACAGGAAGCCAGTGCATCCTGACTGCATCATTGTCTTTACTGGCTGTTTTTATAAAATATTTGCCTTTATTTGCATGTGATTTGATTAGCTACTCCTGTGGTGGACTTTGGATTTTGGCTAATGCAAAACATTACTGAGTGCGCATCAAAGGGGATTAAGAAGTACACAAAGCCACATTTGATTATATGATGACTAACAAACTGGTAAGATGTGAAACCTTTTTGTCTTAAATCAAAGCATAATTATTTTCTGCGGTGAAATTGTGTGTAATACAAGCTCCATGTATCCAACATGCATTGAACACACCAATAGACTACAAGTGCACTTGGCAGCACGGCAGACAGGAACAGGAAGTGATCTTTACAGAATATAATTTTTTTTTTTTTTTATGACACTTTTGACTCATCCATTTTTTGAAAAATGGTTTAAAGGCTGAAATGTAAAGTGTATTGTTTTAGAGAAACCTTTAAAAAACCCTGTAGACCCACCTGAACTGTGGCTGAGTCTGAATGTGTTTACTATCCATCCTAAATGTCCATCCTTCTATGTGATATTAGTATTTTTCAATGCTATTTAGGGCAGAAAGGGTGGGTAGTATGCACATTGGGATGCAGGGACTTAGCATGTATAGATTTAACAGGCTGTATCCCACAATGCAACCTTCCTTTTCCAGTGATGAATGAACCAGATGAGCACCACTTGCCTAATTGATCAGACCCAAAATTGACTAAAAATGCTAAATCTGTTTATTTCTAAGCAGCATCACTATTTAAAACTATACAAAGTGTCATGAGTTCATGCAGCTCTTAATGTCAAACTCATAATAAACAACTGTTTTCCAGTTTAATCCCACCTGATTCTCTTTACCCATACAACTGACGATAGTTCAGAGCCCACGTTCACAAAACAAGGCCAAAAGTACTTCATAAAATCTTGAATCCTACATCTGTGAAACATTGGAAGCAGTGAAAAGGACTCCTAAGTCAAGTACAACTCACAACCTAATCAAAGCGAGAGTGACTCCATAAGCATCTGTCTGCTCTCTTATTACTCTCACGATACTTTGATATTATACACTGACGATTCTGCAGAGCGCCACTACAAGTCAAGCGCGGCTTTTCTGCATAGTTAATAAGGATGCTGACATCATCCATAGCAACTTCGCCCCGTTGCTTCTCTCTATTCCTTACTAAAAGCTCATCTCAGCAGGTTTTAGGAGAAAACTCTACAAACTTTAAATGCTGTTTAGGAGAACTCTTAGGTAAAAAAAAAAGTTGCAATGCAACATAATTATTTAAATATTGCAGTTGTTCAGAAGTGAGAAGTGCACTACACACCCAACAAAATGGGCACGTTTACAAACTAACCGTTTTAACATTATTAAAGCAACGCCTACGTAGTAAGTGACTGACACCATCACTGACGTACCATTATGAAGTTCCAAAAGTACAATGTTTCTTCTTTAGGTTATAAATCCTAAAAACAACAACAAAATAAAGACATTTAATAGTACCAAAAATACTTTATTTCAGCACAAACACATAATGACACATTCGTTACATTCATGTACTGTATTTACAGAGCCCAAAAAAAACATCTAATGCATGATTTTATCAACATGTTAAAATGTTTGCACATATATCTAGACTCATTCAGTCCCACTAGCTGCCTTTGTATTTACAAGACCATTTTTTGCCATAAATTTCAGGGATCTTATTAATTATGATTAATCTCCTCTGTTCCCAGCCCATTAGGCCGGGGTGCCGGTTTCAGAGGACAAGAAGTAGTGAGATGTGGAAGTTACCATGGTAACCGGGGGCCTGGGTTCACTTTTAAATAGCCTAGTTAAAAAAAAAAACTGTGCAGATTTTACTTTAATTTAAAATTGAACAGGAAGTTAAGTGCTGGGCATCCGGTCAGAGGAGAACTGGTCTCAACTGAGTCTGGTTTCTCCCAAGGTTTTTTTTTCTTCATTCTGTATGGATGGGGTTTTGGTTCCTCTGTCTTCTTTGTTGGGGACACTTAACTTCTAGTGATTATCATTGAATTGATTACAGAGACCGTCTCTGAATCACTCTCGTCATTATACATTCTTCTACTTTATACTGTACAGAGCTTTAATAGCAACAACAAAATACAGCGTAGAACATAGAACTTTTATTAACAAAATGAATAAAAAGCCTCTCATTAAAAAAACACATCTTGGCCCCAAAGACTTTTTCCCTTTCCTTTCAAAGAAAAAGTAGAAAAAGTAATATCCTCACAACTATATTCATTCTTAGAGAAAAATGTTATCTGTGAGGATTTCCATATTTTTATTAATGCGTTTATGACCTCTAGGTTAGATTATTGTAATGCTTTATTGGGTGGTTGTTCTGCACGCTTAATAAACAAACTTCAGCTAGTCCAAAACACAGCAGCCAGAGTCCTTACTAGAACTAGGAAGTATGATCATATTAGCCCGGTTCTGTCAACACTGCACTGGCTCCCTATCAAACATCAGATAGATTTTAAAATCTTATTAATTACCTATAAAGCCCTGAATGGTTTAGCTCCTCAATACTTGAGCGAGCTCTTATCACATTATAGTCCTGCACGTCAAAACTCTCTGATTGATAAAAATCAATCAATCAAATCGACTGCGGGAGCCAGATCCTTTTCCTATTTAGTAACAAAACTCTGGAACAATCTCCCTAACACTGTTCGGGAGGCAGACACACTCTGCCAGTTTAAATCTAGATTAAAAGTTAAAATCTTTTTTACCTAGCCTACACATAACACACTAATATGCTTCTATTGTTCAAATCCGTTAAATGATTTTTAGGCTGCATTAATTAGATCCGCTGGAACTGGGAACATGACATCATAAAAGTATGGCATCTGCACTAATATTAGTCTGTTTATTTCTTATTCTGTTTCTCAGCTTGTATCCAGATCAGATGGTGAATCAGCACCGGGAGACCAGAACACACACACACACACTATGTAATTTACACTATCTGACACCGCTGTGTTTAAAATTGAACTGGAAGTTAAGTGCTGGGCGTCCGGTCAGAGGAGAACTGACCCCAACTGAGTCTGGTTTCTCCAAGGTTTTTTTTTCTCCATTTTGTATGGATAGGGTTTTGGTTCCTCTGGCTTACTTGGTTGGGGACACTTAACTTCTAGTGATTATCGTTGAATTGATTACAGAGACGTCTCTGCATTTAATAACAAATTGTTTAATCTTGTCATTATACATCCCTGTCATTGTATTGTTAGAAGCACTATATAAATAAAAGTGATTGATTGATTGATTGTAAAATACACCATGCTATATGTCTAATATAATATAACAAATAAGTTTTTTAAGTTTAAGTAGGTATACAAAATTTGAAAATCTGTAAAGTATGAAACGTAGCCTATAACATGTAGGCTATTAGTAAAACGAGCAAGAAAATAAGTAGGCATGGACAGCTTACACCCTGATGTAAAAATAATGAAAAAAAAATAGTTTAAATAAAACAAAGATCAGCAAAAACTGAAAACGATTAAATGAAAAATTTGTTTTTTTGTAGTTTTTTTTTTTTACTTTAATACTTTAAATTGATGGAAGAAGAGGTTTTGCAAAATGTAAAATATTTTAAGAGGTGCTTTTAAAAAAAGTTTCCATCATCGTCTTGTCTTTTTTCTCCTCAAGTGAAAAAAAGAGAAAAAGACAAGATTTCTATAGTTTGTAGATGTTAGAAGAGATACTTAATTTGTTTTTCATATTTGTTCTGGTTAAACTGCAGCGGTCAGTCAGGCGTCTGAGCTGTTATTCAGTAAAGGCTGACTGGAGTCTACAGCTGATTCTACAGGTTCTGGACAATCCAGAATTTCAAGCACTCCCTGATCACCAACTCCAGGATTGAAGAGAGGAACGACTGGTCCAGAGAATCTGCTGCTGATGGTCAGGAGATGTTTACTCTCTGTCACGTTGTAAAATGACAGCTGACCGTCATCATAATCGAACAGAACTCCCAGTCGTTCAGGTCTCGGTGTCAGTGAGAGTTTAACTGGTGGATCAGTGTTGGTGTAAAAGCCATTAGGACCGTCTGAACACAAGAACCAGAAACCGGCTGATGGAGTTAAAGCAGATCTCTCTCTTGAAGGAAAGCTTCCATCTTTCGCCACACCAATTAACCAGTAGTTTTTAGGAGATATACCTCTTTGTGCTAGTTCTACCTCCCAATAGTGAAGACCTGAAGTGAATCTTTGAGCTCCAAATGCACATAATTCATATGGAAATCCATCTCCACTTGGACTATAATTTGGACCATCTCTCATCATTTTACAGTCCTTGACCTTCAGATCTGAATGTGAATGTTCAGGGTCAATAGTGATCGTAACTGTGAGGAAAAACAGAGTACAAAAAACTGTTATTGACCCTAATATATGATATGACATTTACACATACATGCAAATATAACAAAGACAATAAAGAGATAATAAAGTACATATGTATATGACTACGACTCCAGAGAAGCTGAGAAATAACTCTTGTTCAAGACACTAAACCGCTTCACAACCTTTGAACTCCTCTTTGGCCGGAAGCCCCTCGGCCTCCTTGATGTTGTCAAGATGGCCTGGGAAAAGCAGCCGGCAGTCCATCACACCATGATTGAGCATGTCAAGGAGATGAGGGAGAAGATTGACCAGGTCATGCCATTAGTCCGGTAGCACCTCAGTAAGCCCAATCATGGGTGTTCCATCCCGGAGTGTGGTCCTAGTTTACACATCCGGCCTCTAAGTTCCTGGCTTCCTGGCAGGGCCCATGCACAGTGATGGAGAGGATTGGGCCAGAAACCTATCGCCTGCATGATGGACATTGTCTTGCGGCCCCATCAGGCCTATGCCGCCGCGTACCTTGACGACGTTGCAATCCACTCTGAGACATGGGAGGACCACCATTTTTTAAGTCAGGATGGGCCTCAGAAGGTAGAGGCGGTCCAGAAGGCTCATAGGCCCCTCACAAAAACCCAGGTACAAGCTTTCTTGGGGATCGCTGTTTTATCCCCAACTTCTCTTTAGCTTCAACCCTGACAGATCTGACCAGGAAGGAGCAGCCAGAGAAGGTAGTCTGGCTATGAAGGAAGCCTTCCAGAAGATCAAGACGGCGCTTACCTCCGATTTTAGCTGCCTGTTCCTGCTGCAAACGGATGCCTTCAATACGGGTCTGGGAGCTGTCCTATCCCAGATCCTGGAGGGAGAGGAGCATCTGATCTTTTACATCAGTCGAAAGCTGACCCCGAGAGAAACTATGCAGTGGTGAAGGAGGAGGCCCTGGCCATCAAGTGGGCAGTCCTGAAGCTGCACTACTACCTCTTGGGCTGGAAGTTCACCCTGGTCACTGACCATGCTCCTCTGCAGTGGATGGCCTGGGCTAAGTAAACCACTGACGCCAGGGTGACCCGATGGTTCTTTGCGCTCCAGGACTTCCACTTCATTGTGCATCACCCAGCTGGAGTGGCAGCTGCATCTCATCAAAGCCTGCCTTTAAAAGCACCATGAGGCATGACAGACACTGAGCTATGACTCCAGAGAAGCTAAGAATTAACTCTTGTCTCTTGTCCGCTTCAGAGAGCAGCGCGTGACCACTCAGCCTCACCTTTCACGTCACTGACCCATTGCACCACACGGGGAGAGAGAGAGAGAGAGAGAGAGAGAGAGAGAGAGAGAGAGAGAGAGAGAGAGAGAGAGAGAGAAAAACAGCCCCGGGACACAGCTGGACATTTGCACTTGTTTTATTTCCCTTATTGTAAATAAATCCACCCTCCGGGGTTTTTGTTTGAGCTCTCCTTGTTGACTTAACCCTGTCGCTATATATTTATATATATTGTGACGGGAGGAGCCAACGACAGACACAGTGGGCGTGGCGCCAGGCCTCGGAGAGGCTTTTTTATTAAACAAAATATTTTAATAAATATTGGACAGGTCTGGCTGCGTGTGACGAGGCACACCTGGAGTGAATTAGACCTCGTCACCGCCGCGCCATTAAATACCGAACGCGCCTCTCCTCGAGAGACCGGTCTCTTCCCCCGTGCATGCACGCTGGTGTCCTCGTGGGTCCAGGAAGGGTGCGTGAAGGAACTCGCCACGCCGCCAGAGAAGCGCGTTGTTGGACACTGTGGTCCAGGTGATGACTGCACACGTGTATCGCTGACAGGCCAGGATGCTGGGCTGTTTATCCCCTTCAAATCTGCTGACCAGAGGAAGAAGCAACGGAGATGCCTCAGGAAGAGGCCGCCGCCCCTCGTGCCCCGGACCAGAGAGGGGAGTGTGTGCGGCCGCCGGACTCCGCCCCTTACCTGGACCCTTCTCCTTGAAGCACTACCTGACCTGCACTTCCCCTGCAGCACGACGAGGGCACCAGTTCTATTTGGACACTTTTCCCCTGAACACTTTATTTTTGTTAATAAAAAAAAAGACTCTCCACGCCCACTGTGTCTGTCGTTGGCACATCCCGCCACACTGGTGGAGAATGCGGGCAAGGCGGAGTTTAGACGGCACAGTTGGGCAACATCTGATGACGTCATCCCCTCTCGCTCATACCCATGCCGGGACGGAGGAATGATGGAGACTCGCTCCCAGCAGCCAGAAAGGGTAAGTGACGCTTGCTTTTACTGTCATTTACCCGGTGGCTGGTTGAGCTTGTCGACTAATTCCCGGTTTCTCTGTCCCGGTGCGAGAGGGGAGTTGCCTGGAGAGGAATCCCTGCCCCGCCCACTCCGACCACTGGAGCCTGGTTGAGGAAGGTAGCACTCCTGCGTGGGCGGCGACCACTTGACGGGGATGGCGCTTGGGGAGGGGAATGTGACGAGTCGGCTGCCCCTCCCCTTTATTGTCATCATCACCCCGTCCTTTATTCGCCACCACACTTTTCCCCTGGACACTTTATTTTTGTATTTTTGTTAATGAAAAAAAAGCCTCTCCGAGGCCTGACGCCACGCCCACTGTGTCTGTCATTGGCTCCTCCCGCCTCAATACATATATATATATATATACTGAGTTAATGTCATACCTGCATGTTTCCTTAGATGTTCTAAATTTATGTCTCCCACAACTACAATAAAAAAACAATAATGTTTTAGTCGAAAAAGAACTACAGTTGGAACTGACAACATCAAACGAGCACAAGTAGAAACAAAGTAGTACTTTCATGCATTGTTAATTTCCTATATTATAGATATGTGTTTAATTATGTTAGCCATTAATAAGAAACTGCATTATATTTTGTCTAAAATAGTCTGTAAAATATACAGTTGAGTCTAAAAGCCTGAGTCTTAAACATCTAGGAAACAAATAAAAACTAAAAAGCTTATATCTATGACAATTCTTTTGATGTTTGTTTATTAATAGTACTTTCTAGGACCGTGCATTCTTAATAATAAGTAGGTTTTGAAGTGGCCGAGAACAAACTAAATCTCATACCTTTGTGGTTCTCCGTCTTTGTGGTCATTTCATCCTTAGAATCTAAAATTAGCGAAGACACCATTGGAGGACAATAAGTGATTTGTTTCTACAAAAAATCTACAAACCACTTTAGATTACAGTTTTACCCATTCCAGACAGGGATTTTTTAATTGCCATGATGTTTAACACAGTTGGGTTTTGATTTCTTATGCTCATTTTACCTTTTAAAGGGATGGTTGATTGCAATTTCACTATTTTAATGTTAGTGTGTCGCTGTTTAAGTGATTCGGTCTTCTAATGATTTGAATAGATTCACAAGTTTCATTTAAATACAAAATAAAATACAGAATATGATTGCACCATCACAGTAAAAAGGAGATAACAGATACGTAAAAATTAGAAAATAAATAGATAAATAGATAGACAGTATTTTAATAATAAAAATAACACTTATATACAATTAAAGAATTACAATGATCTCTCCTTCTCATTCAGATCAGCTCAGCTCAAATGAATTGTTTTGAGAAGCTTTGAGAAGCATTATATATGGACTCTTGTCCAGTTTCCATACTGAATGAATGCTTTAATTAGGATAAAACCCAAACTCAATTCCTGGAGGGCCACAGTTCTGCTCCAACCCTAATCAAACACACCTGATCCAGCTAATCAAGGTCTTTAGGAGCACTAGACACATCAGAGCTGGTTGGAGCTAAACTGTGCGGAGCTTGAGTTTGAGACAAACATTACACCGCACCCCGTAAAAAACTGTCAACCACCCCTTTGATAAAACTAACATCATTGTACTAATCATTTTTTTAAAAGTATAAAGCAAAATTAGAAATGGGAAAAGAGGAGCTGTTTTCATTTGATGAAGTGATTTTACTTGCTTTCTTTTGCTGGTTTATCTCCTGCAAAACATTAGATATTTAGATTATATAGTTGTTCTGTCAGATCGTACCTGTTAGTTTGTGTCTGTATTTGTAGAGGATCAACCCAACCAAACCCAGAAGGGCAAAGACGAGAAAGGTGAGGAAAAGAGCCTTCCACGGACCTGATGAATCTGACAAATAAAAACTCAAGCTAAACATCAATGAGTATTTATTTGTACTAAATATGTTTATAACTAATTATTTTTGCTCAAAATAAAAAAACAATATATTAAAAACCTCAAGTTTTTAGTGTGTTGGAAAGCAAGCTTGATCACTTTGAATATGAAATATTCTGGAATGCTCTGCAGTTCATGTTCAAGTATAAGTGACAATGTTCTCTAACCTGTAGAGATGACGGCCTGTACGCCAATCCTACTTTCTTTGAACTCTCCGGTTCTGATGGACAGTGAACATGAGACCAGCTGAGCATCTGAGAGAGAGATGACCGTCCAGCTGTGGACAGAGAACATCTCATCTTCTCCACGACTGTGAGATGATCCTCCAGGACGAAGAACCCTTTCATCAGCAGACGACCATGTGATGCTGGGCTTTGGATACCAGCCGCTGGACCTGCAGCTGATGTTCACGTGTCCATCATCAAGAGGCTTTGGAACAAGGACAGGAGTGGATCCCACAGCTGATGAGAGAAGGACACACACACACACACACACAAAAGTACCTGCAATAAATGTATTGTTCTACACAATGTCTTTCCATGGTCTTGAAACAGTTCAACATGCACATTTTGTCAATGTTTGTTTGTAAATCGACTTAAATGGTTACTCACCCCTGATTTTGAGAAGCATCTCTTCACTGCCGTATGAACTGTCTCCACTCACATAACAGTGAAATGAACCTTCATCCTGAACTCTGAGTTTCTTCAGCCGTAGAGAAACGTCTCCATCCTTCAGTCCACCAGACTGATCTGAGCGCCGAGTCAAAGAGCTTCGGTTCCTGTATGATTCCTCCTGGATGTCCTGGATCTTCCCATGATTATAAAGCAGAACAGGGTTGTTGAACTGCTCGTGACGGTACCAGCGTATCTCCAGAGCTTCAGCGTTCTCCGGAGGAGAGATCCAGCAGGGCAGAATCACTGTGGATCCGATACGAGCCTCTATAGGATCACCAGGAACCTCTACAGAGAAAGACACTGATGGACACAGAAAGACTTGTTTTAAAAGGAATCCTGGTGATCAAAACTGAGTTCCGTGTTTCATACATCGCTACACTATTAACTTTATTTTTTTTTCCTTTTTTGCATATTTTTTTTTGAGTTTTTTTTCTAGTTTTTGCTTGGACATGTCTATATCTATATCCATACCTTCACGATTCATGCGATGTTCATTCTGGCATTTCTCAGATTCCTCAGATGTTCAAAATTTACAGTCCAGTTTCGACCGAAATATTAACCCCACCATTTCTGATCTATAAATCCTATACAAGGGAACTCTTTTTATCCATTAAACGAAGTAAGACTGACCTGTCCAAAAAGGGCCTTTTATTCATATACATTTTTAACCATCAACATTATTCTCTTGCAAACGCTTCTAGTCTTTCTCCAAGACAGAACATCTCAATCAAAAACTCCACTCGACCCCCCGTCACACTCTGCCAGTTTAAATCTAGATTAAAGACACATCTTTTTAACTTAGCCTACACACAACAACACACTTTTATTATTCAAATCCGTTAAAGGATTTTTAGGCTGCATTACTTAGATTTGCTGGAACCGGGAACACTACTCCTACAATACGATGTACTTGTGACATCGTAAAAAGAATGGCATCTACGCTAATATTAGTTCTGTTTCTTTCTCAATCTGTTTTCACAGTTTGTATCCAGACTAGATGGTGGATCAGCACCCAGAGATTATGTTCATCAGAGACCAGAACACCTAGATGCACCCCGTGGACCAATCACCAGATCCTGATGCACACACACACACACACACACACACACGCACGCGCACACGCACACGCACACACACACACACACACACACACACACACACACACACACACACACACACACACACACACAAAAAGTCATTTACACTACCTGACACAGCTGTGTTTAAAACTGAACAGGAAGTTAAGTGCTGGGCGTCCGGTCAGAGGAGAACTGACCCCAACTGAGTCTGGTTTCTCCCAAGGTTTTTTTTTACTTTATACTGTACAGTGCTTTGATGCAACCTATTCCGAACTAATCAATCAATCATTTTTATTTATATAGCTCTTTTAACAACACAGGCCCAGAGAAAGCAGATCCAAACCCTCAGCCGCTGGCCTTCTGGTGCATATAAAAGCTATATACGTTCAGACCAATCCCTCGTTTCCTGATTACATCATTATTCTCTTCTCTCACAGACCTCCAGAACCTCACTCCCCAAACATCATGTATTTTGCACCAAATTATGGGCAATTATATCAATAGGAGTACTGATAATTATTGATAATTTTCACTGAAACATCATTATTTAACTATGCCCACATCATCCTTAATTAGAAACTTCATTATATTGCATAATCTATGAATTTATGTGGTCGGTTATTTTGTTTATTTTTCAGCATTTCCGCGTGGTTAAAGAATGTGTAATGTTTAAAATGTTTGTAGAAAGTATAAATGTTAATGCATTGTGGTTTTGCCTATTTTCTAATAGAATGTAATGTTTTTGTATTAGTTTAACCGACTGTGTGCAATTAATTATTTACTATTTTACTATATTTTCTATAAATCCCCTTTAATTAGATTACTATTAGATTTTATTTGGTTTCTTTTTTTGCACATGAGAAGGTTTATTAGTTCTATATGTTATTATATGTCTATTATATTATATTATTAGCACGCATATTTGAAATAACTTGAGCAAGCATGTGACCTCACATGTGAACGGCCCATAATTAGTATTATATTATCCATATTTTTCATTCATAATGACCAATGAGCATTGGTAAATTCTTCATTTAATCCTCCATTTGTTTTATAATGCGTTTGAATCGTTTATTGGTCATTGAACACTCGATAAATTCTGTGTCCTGTCTAGCCTTTTGTCACGTCTTTGGACTTTGTTATTGTTTTCATCGTGTGCCATGTGTTCAGTTTGACCCACTTTAGTTAATTGTCTATCGTCTTCAGCTGTGTCTTGTTAATTGTAGTCATTCACCTGGTGTATTTAAGTCCTGTGTTTTCAGTTCCGTTTGTCCGATCTCGTCCGTAGTTGCGTGTGATGTTGTTCTGTCTATCTGCCTGCCTGTATTTGCATCATTTATTTCATCCCCGAGTGGATTAAAGCCTTTTTGTTTTCTATTATACTCGTTGTGAGCTCTCGTGCTTATCACACGCGTGACACCTTTATAGAATATAAAAACCATACGACTGGTTTTTTGTGGCGTTCTTACCAGAAGTCTCTATGAAGAGGTTCAGTAAAACGACGATAATCGACAACATGTCTGTGAAAACAGAGACTCACGTGAGATTCCTCCAGAAATAAATGATGAGAGACAGACTCATATTAAACGAGGAAACAAACTCACCCGAGATAAACACCCGTCCTTTAAATCACAGTAATGTAGAAGATGTTGTGATATCCGTGGGAATTACATCCGCGATTCCAGAAGCGCTCCTTTACTTTCGCTTTCGAAATGATGCAAAAAACGCAAGATAGAATAACGCGTCTATTTCGTTAGATATGATTCTGTGCAATGATTGTTGAGATGTAAACAAACATATTCGCGTTTACTGTCGTTATGATGCGATTAAATATCATGGAAAAATCCAAACAGATACGTCTCTGAGACACGTGACGCGAAGGAGGCGACGTCTATTGTACTGTTTCGTATCTGCTGTTCAATGCTTAAATAAAAAAACATGAAATACGAGACATATAGATACATAGTAGCCTTCGGCATTATCAGGCTGTCTCTGGAGGAAGAGGAGAAGCTTCATCATTCTGATTTTGAATCATGAACTTTGTGATTTTTTATTTTTTTTTAAAAGGCATTTATAGACTCCTCACGTTACACTGCCCAGTTTTACAGCAGAAAAAAAATATTTATAGCATAGTTCAAAAGTTGGATAACCCTGTGGCAGAGCGGCACAAAAAATGTCTGTTCTGGCATGGATCAGTGGAGTGCACTTAAGGCAACATTGGGATCATACTCTTTTATTGTCAATCTTCCCTTTGTTGAAAAGGTACCGTCTATCACATTGCCTTGTTGTCCTTAAAGCAATGGCTGTGATCAGAAGCACCAAAGAGCATCTCATCTATGAGATCTGACAATGAATGCGCTGTGATGGAAACAGAGCTAAGTTTTTATATCCAAATCACTTTTGAGTGAGTATCTCAGCCGGATCGAGAGAGACCATGGGAAAGGGTGTCTTCTCTGTCCCTGACTGATTCGTAGCCGAATACTGTTGCCGGTTCAGGGACAATGATGCCCTTTTACAGCCTCTTGAGGACTTTGACAAAACCCTCTCTGTTCACAGATTCAGCTAAAATCGCTGCTTTGGCAGACTACGACTCCGCACGTATTGACAAAGTCATCCTTCAGTCTCAGGTCTGCTCTGCAAGGATTTGTTTAACATGTAACAAGAACTCATCAAACGGCAACAAAGTTTTGTCGTATTTTATTAATTTACACTCTTAGCCTGTGGCCTTCAGTGAATTAATGAAAGTAGTCCACATAGTTCTCACCCCACCCATCACAACAGCTTACAACGAGAGTCCTTAAACAAGTAAAACCGTATCAGAGATCAACAATGAGCAACGAGAGACTAAGCCACTTAATGCTCAGGTCTGTGGAGAAAGAGTTGGTGAAATGTGTTGTTTTTAATGACCTATGACCTTGCTGCTGACCACTTGTTCAATAACAACTGCCCAGACTCTCTATGAACTTTTTTTAACAGTGCGTCATGCACTATGTTTAGATATAATAATGTATGTGGGCTTATACAGTATGCTTTCCATTATTACTTCCTTAATATGATAAAATAGGACTCTGGACATTCTGCTCTTACTGCACTTTTTACCATTTTATGTACAATAAATAATATCTCTTCTGTTGATGCAGGTGTTGTCACATCCACACATGGAAGGGAGAAGCAGACGTTAGTTTAGTGAGTTTTATTGAAAATCACAGTGTATCAAAGGAAATCAGGTGAGTAACGTATTCAACATGGGTAACTTCAGACGAAAGCTCAAAGATAAGCTCAAGTTCACAGTATAGTCCAGAACCAGTAAGTTTCACTTTCCTCAAACAAGGCTTTGGGTATATCCACAGATTCATCGAACAAGCTTCTTAGGAAACACAAGGGAATCTGTAGAATGCAGGCGATGAGCCAGACACGAGTGTCCACGTAACTTTGATACCAGCCGAAGAGGAAGTGACTGAGGTGAGTATACGTAGTGTGCTGGTGATTGCTGGAGCAGGTGATGGTGATTAGTATTCAGATGATTGTTCATGGTGTGTTCCTGATTGAGCGCTTGGTGACGTGTCACAGTGACTGGGACTGAGGGAACGTGTGGTGGGTGAAATATCAAAGACAATGATTAATAAAATAACTATATTCCAGAGAACCCAAAGTTGAACAATTACCTTTACAAAAGATTTAATCAGTCATTTTATATATCATAACAATATACAGCAAAAAGAAATACAAATCATTTTTCAATTTAGTTTTTCTGTACTGTTTTCCCGAAGTGACTACAAGAGGATATAAATAAAAGTGATTGATTGATTGACGTGTCATTAGAACAATATTCTTTATACAAAATGCTAGGTTTAAAGTACAGATTAGAGCGCATGCATTAAGTACAGAAAAGTAAAAAAAAAGAGTTACAGTAGGTTCCTGTTTATGGTTGTGTTTGGTTTAAAAGATCCCAGCAGACCGTTATAACAGAGAGGATGAAGGAACCTTTCTCCATCTAATGTCATTTAACTCCTCAAAAACCTAGTAGAAAAGAGCTTTCAGCAGAGATGTTTTATTATTCTAGAATGCTGTTTGAGAATGAAGACTTTCCCCTTGTGTATTTCCACAGTTTGGTCCTCCTCTGTATGTGTGATGGCGCTTTGCTCCAGGTTTTATGTTTGTGTATGCTCTTGTGCAAATAGTTCCTTCTGGTTAAACTGCAGCGTTCAGTCAGGCGTCTGAGCTGTTATTCAGTAAAGGCTGATTGAACTCTACAGCTGATTCTACAGGTTCTGGACAATCCAGAATTTTAAGCACTCCCTGATCTCCAACTCCAGGATTGAAGAGAGGAACGACTGGTCCAGAGAATCTGCTGCTGATGGTCAGGAGATGTTTACTCTCTGTCACGTTGTAAAATGACAGCTGACCTTCATCATAATCTAACAGAACTCCCAGTCGTTCAGGTCTCGGTGTCAGTGAGAGTTTAACTGGTGGATCAGTGTTGGTGTAAAAGCCATTAGGACCGTCTGAACACAAGAACCAGAAACCGGCTGATGGAGTTAAAGCAGATCTCTTTCTTGAAGTAAAGCTTCCATCTTTCGCCACACCAATTAACCAGTAGTTTTTAGGAGGTGTACATCTTTGTGCTAGTTCTACCTCCCAATAGTGAAGACCTGAAGTGAATCTTTGAGCTCCAAATGCACATAATTCATATGGAAATCCATCTCCAGTGTGGTGATATCTTGCACTGTCTCTCATCATTTTACAGTCCTTGACCTTCAGATCTGGATGTGAACGTTCAGGGTCAATAGTGATCGTAACTGTGAGGAAAAAAAGTTATTAACCCTGTGAGAATATATTTCCACATATCTGCATGTATAACTGAACTGATGCCTTACCTGCATGTTTCCTCCATTTTTCTACACTCTTGTCTCCGACAACTGCAATGAAAGCAAACTATTTTAGAGAAAGACAGCTGCATCCATTACATGTGTTAGAAACAGAAAAATAGAGTGATTTTGATAAGGACCAATGTCTACATTAGAGCAGCTCCAAACCAGCTTGGGTTTTGACATTAGTGTTACTTTGAGACATTAACTACTTAAAGGTCGTTGAAGACCTTCAAAAACAAGATGAGGCAACTTAGTGGTAATACATACTTCATTTTAGAAAACTCCATACACATTCTCTTATAGACATTTTTACAAAATTGGATCCACAAATCGGACACTACATTAAAAATCTAGGTTACAAAAATCTATATATAATCTATACTTGGAAATGAACAAAATTTGATCAATTATAAATCTTTTAAACAACAATAATACTACGACATATGGACTTTTTCTTGTTTCTAGAAAATACAAAATAGAAGCATTTTCACTAGTGCTTTCAACTTTAATGAGACAAACATTATTATTAAACTTTAAAGAAAAATTATAGATGAGAAAAAGACACTAAAAGGTTTATTTGATTCATAACTGTATTTAGATTGCAAATGAAGTTCCCCTTTGCTCACCTTCTTTAACCGGTTTCTTCCCTGAAAAACAGATAAAAAATATCAATGCAGGATGCAGGATACAGGATACATAAAAACTGAAAGGATTCTTTTCAAATCTTTCAATAGGATAGTACCTGTTTTTTTCTTTCTGTCCTTATAGAAGATTAACCCAACCAAACCCAGAAGAGCAAAGACGAGGAAGGTGAAGAAAAGAGCCTTCCACAGACCTGAAGAATCTGAGAAACCAGATCAATCTAAACACTTTTAAAATATATAAATCGATTACACTTCATTTATTTATTTATTTATCATTAATTCAATGATTTCATAGTCAAATGTTTCTTTGAATGAACAAGCATATCTACTACACTGTTTATTTTGTTACTGTTTTATTACTGTACACTGTTTATGCCTGCCTTTTGATAGAATTATTAGATAATGATAACCTGTTGTTATTGTGCTTAATATAAAAAAAATAAGTTTATTTAAGTTCCTGTTAATTAGTGAATATCACCCCCTTATAGCATAAATTGTATGATTATTACTGTCACGGTTGTAGAGTGAAGCGTTAGACGAGGATATAACTTTAACAGTTTTAATCTTTCACAATATAGCTACATGCAGGCAGGCAGGGAGACAATACAAAAGTCCAGGGAGTCCAGGGAGATGCAGATGGAGGGAGGAGACAGGAGGAATCCGAAGCAGGAAGAGATCCGTGGGATCCAGAGCACAACCCAGAAGATCCACAGCGGAGCCGACGGAGGGAGAAGCCATGGAGGAGGAATGACCATCGACTCCATGGGGCTGACCGACGGTGGCGGAGCAGGTGATGCAGGAGACGGAGGCGGAGAGCCAAAGAGCTAGGAGCTGGAAGACTTAGGTGACACTGAAGACACCGGCGACCGATGCAGAAGCGGGGAATGAGAAAGACACGGTAGAGCCAGAGTGACAGAGGACTAAGGTGGTGCCGGAGGGATAGAGGAGCTTGACAGAGCCAGAGGGAAGGAGGGACGAGGTGAAGCTGGAGGAGTGGAATCCCAAGGCGACGGATGGTGGGCGACAGACCAAGGCAGAGATGGTGGACTGATGGACCACGGTGCAGAGGATGGAGCTAGGAGCCAAGGGGTAGCCGACGGGTCTACAGGCCGAGGTGGAATCCAGGACTCGGACGGTCGATGATGAGGTGAGCGATCCTCCACCCACGACGGTGATGAAGACCGGAAGACCCCGTGGCGAGCACCAGATGATGAGCTGAGGGTGAGCACAGGGGCTCCTTGGAAACATCGACGGCGGCTGGATAGAGTGAGAGTTTGGGTTGATTTTGTGCGCAGTCACTGGAGGGTGCGCTGGAGGCACGGGCACTGGAGGGGGCCCTTAGGGAACAGTCTGAGGAGGGCGCCCTTGAGGCCGTGTCTCATGAAGATTGAACAGGACCAGTGAGTATTCAGGATGGCTGGACGGCCTCTGTCACCATCTCCAGCGATGGCTCTGTGGCACGGGCTGTGACTCCGCGTCGCGGTGAAGTGGTGGGCTGGGCTCTGGATCCTGAGTGGGACTGGTGTCGCCATCCATGGGTTGAACAGTCATTAACGAATTACATGACACCAGCATCTACTCAATGTATTTGGCGAGTCAAAGGACCATTCCTGGACAGCTTTGCTTGAGAGGAGGTGTTCAGTCTGCGGAAGTAAATCATGCACAGAAAGCTGTCCAGGTAATGGGAGGCGTTGGAAAGGACGAAGAGACGAGGGACGAGAGAGCGATCCCCCTGCTCCAGTAAGAGGATGAGGACATTTGGGTCAAACATCGGGGAAGACATGACAAACAAAACAAAACAAAAGAGAAAACACACCGCTAATAAACTGTAAAGGTCTGTTCTTCTGTCATGGTGTGGTTGTAAAGAGAAGCACTAGATGAGTATATAACTTTAACAGTTTAATCTTCCACAATATAGTCAACAATATAGCTGTATATAGCCATTGTGTGACGTCTGCAGAAGTTAAAAGGCCTTTACGTTACTGATCCCAGCTCCTCGTATGCAGACACTGGATAACAAAGTCAGCAACTGAGTCAGAATAACATCCGACCTATAATGATATATTTTCCTCATTTTAAAATCCCCTTTCTCAAATCAGGCTGTTCTGAGATTCCTGTCAGTTTTTATGTAGTACTGCACAGGCCCCGCCCACGATATTTGATTTGCACGTCAGTGTTACAATAAATTCTTAAAATATATTTGATTTGGTTAAAAGATAAAAACAGCAAGACAGGTAACGCAGCCTGTATATTATTTCAGCTAGTTTTTGTGATATGCCTAATCTGTTCACAGAAAGAAAACTCAAACTGCAGAAAGCAACATCCTGTTTGTTTTCTTTATTTTATGAAAACACAGTGTTTTGTTTTGATTGTGAGTGTACACAGATACACCTTTTATATGGCGATGCATTGTTATTAAGACAATCAGTGTTTAATGTAGATTCTGCTGGTGAGGATACAGCTGAAGTGATTGCGTCGGCGCACGCGCAGACATTACTCCAGGTTTGACCAGGAGCTGAATCCCCTCACGCAAGAAGTATGAAGTACAATTATCCTGGTATGAGAATGAAGTATAAGTGACAATGTTCTCTAACCTGTAGAGATGACGGCCTGTACGTCAATCCTGCTTTCTTTGAACTCTCCAGTTCTGATGGACAGTGAACATGAGACCAGCTGAGCATCTGAGAGAGAGATGACCGTCCAGCTGTGGACAGAGAACATCTCATCTTCTCCACGACTGTGAGATGATCCTCCAGGACGAAGAACCCTTTCATCAGCAGACGACCATGTGATGCTGGGCTTTGGATACCAACCGCTGGACCTGCAGCTGATGTTCACGTGTCCATCATCAAGAGGCTTTGGAACAAGGACAGGAGTGGATCCTACAGCTGATGAGAGAAGGACACACACACACACACACACACACACACACACAAACCTACCTGCAATAAATGTATTGTTCTACACAATGTCTTTCCATGGTCTTAAAACAGTTCAACATGCACATTCTGTCAATTATTTATCCTCTAGTAAACCATTAAACTACTTCTCATCAGTCAAACACAAAACAAGATGTTTAGCAAAACTGAGCAGAATAAGGCCTCTGTGATATACTACACTACATTCATATAGCATATACTATTATATATATATATTATATATATATATAAACTTTTTGTGGCAAGTTTTGAACATTTCATTTTGACAATGATGTCCAAACTTAACAAAAAAGGCTATAGAAATAATATTTAAAAGTATAGTTTACCATTTTTGTGAAATTGTAGTTTGTATACATGGGATTTCTTGGGGTCCCAAAATTATATAATGTAATATCATATATTTACCCCCCTGCACCATTATCACAGCAGTAATTCATATGATTCAATTTTAACTTAAGCATAATTATACTAGGTTTGATAATATGATATCAAAATTTTTTACAAATAACAATCTCACAACATAAAGCAATTGTAAGGCTATTTAGGGCACAATTCATATGTACAGCCAATGCCAAACAATTAAATTAGAAAATATTTTGTTTGCAAATCGACTTAAACGGTTACTCACCCGTGATTTTGAGAAGCATCTCTTCACTGCCGTATGAACTGTCTCCACTCACATAACAGCGAAATGAACCTTCATCCTGAACTCGGAGATTCTCCAGCCGTAGAGAAACGTCTCCATCTTTCAGTCCACCAGACTGATCTGAGCGCCGAGTCAAAGAGCTTCGGTGCCTGTATGATTCCTCCTGGATGTCCTGGATCTTCCCATGATTATAAAGCAGAACAGGGTTGTTGAACTGATCGTGACGGTACCAGCGTATCTCCAGAGCTTCAGCGTTCTCCGGAGGAGAGATCCAGCAGGGCAGAATCACTGTGGATCCGATACGAGCCTCTATAGGATCACCAGGAACCTCTACAGAGAAGGACACTGACAGAGATACGATCAGTGAAATATACAGTATATATGTCTTCAATCTATATGTGTATGTGTTTATATAAAAATTATGTAATAGGTGTGATCACATTTATAATTCAGTGAATTTTTATGGGTGAAAAAATACGGAATTCATGTGATGTGGAATTCCACATTGAGGAAAAATGAAAATTTGTGGTGATAGCTATTATAAAACTCCAGATTGTGGCAATTTTCCGCCCCACTTTCTTGCCACCTTCTTAGAGGAGCTGGATGGATTAATAGCAACCCACTGTTAGAAATTTTGCAACTTTAACATTCTTCTAGACAAGCTTTATGCTACTGATTTACTTTCACTTCTTGCTTCATTTGACCTCAGACATCTTCAGACAATTTTCTGGTCAAACCACTACATATCTCCAACCTATTCTTCATCAAATATACACTACATTTTGCTGTCTGTGTGCCACCAACCCCTGTACTGGTTACTTTAAGACGACACCTATGCTCCCTTTCTCCCTCATGTCTTTCCATTGTAGTGTCTTCCTCTCCTCCCTCTTCTACCCATTTCTCATCTTTGGATATGAATGCAGCTACTAAGACTTTATGCTCTACTTCTATTCTTCTATGCCCTTCTATTCTCCACATACACTACATCACTCGGTCCCATCATACAGGCTCATGACTTCTCCTGTCATTCCAACACTGATGCTCTACCTCTCTTTTCAACCAGATGATCCAACGGTAGCTACATGGATTTCAAGCTGTCTGGCACATACCTCAGCATGGATGAGAGAACATCACCTACAGCTCAACCTGACTAAGACTGAGCTTCTTGTCTTCTCTTCCACACCAACTCTACAGTACTTCACCATCCAAAAATCCCTCATTAACTTCAGTCAGAAATCTTGGCGTGATGACCAGATGACCTTCAAAGAGCAGACAGCAAAGACTGCTCAATCTTACAGGTTTGCATCACACAACATCAGAAAGATCCCTTTCTACTGGAGCATGTTGCACAACTTCCTGTCCAGGTCCTGGTCATTTCTAGACTGGACTACTGCAGTACTCTACTGGATAGACTTCCTGCGAGTACAATTAAACTACAAATGATTCAGAATGCAGCAGTGCCTGAACATTGGCTCCCATTCGCAGCTCGAATCAAATTCATGACACTGATGCTTTCTTATAGAACAGCCACAGGCTCAGCAACTGCCTACTTCCACTTACTATTACAAATCTACATCCCCTCTAGAAGCCTGAGATCTTTGAATGATTGAGGCTCAAAATCCCCCTCCAGAACATTCTCGATAATCCGTTTCCGGTTGGAGGAATGATCTTCCCTCCTCTATCCAGAACGCTGGATCCTTGTCAATCTTCAAACAACAGATGAAAACATACCTCTTTTGACACTACTTGACTTTATCCCAAATTTATTATTATAAAAAAATATGTATTTAATTGACAGCACCTAGGGCTGGTATTATGAGCACATCCTCTATCTGTTTGCCTTTTTAAGATGAATCACCTATGTTTTCCCCATTTATAAGTCAGAAAAATGTAAATGAAATGTATAGGGATATAATTTGTTTAGGGTTTAATAGTGTCACGTACTTGGACTCTGTGTTTTTGTTTTTCTTGTCCCACGTGCTCTGTGTGACCTACTTTCTTTCTTTTGTTAATTGTCTCAGTGTGTTCAGTCAATTATGTAATTTACCCTGTGTGTTTAAGTTCCAGTTTGTTTCAGTTCTGAGGGTCCGTTCTCGTCTTTTGTACTTCTTATGGTTTAGTTACTCTGCCTGAGGTATTATTATTTTCTTGTTTGTGGAATTTCCTTGTTTCCCTCAACCACACCGTAACAAACAGTCTAACTCTTTCATTTGTGAGTTTGCATATTCTCTACTATGCATGGTGTTAGTCCTACAGTTCTTTGTGCTCTGCATTCTGGTTTTGATTGTATTTCAAACTACATCCCAATAGTACAGAAGTAAAAAAGGCCCTAAAGCGCTTGAACCCCAGTGATTTCTGCTAGCAGCTATATTATTCTTTAAGACCAACAAGGCTGGTTGCAATTCTTGCTTTAAATGTCACTGAACGACTGGTGATTGAGTCCTAATTAAAACTGACAGTAAAATTAAATCTGGCTTTCACAGTGTATTAAATGTCTTTTATTTGTCAGCATTAGGTTCTTATATAATGACCAATGAGTGCTTGTTAATACATCTTTACCACAGTCTACTGTCAATTAGTAGCGCAAAACATTTTCCACCTGCATTATTATCAATAGACATTTGCCATTTCTGAGAAGAAAATTAGAATGAACTTGACCAAAAACATCCTCCATTTTAATATTTTAAGGTTATCTAAACCCATAGCTTTTGACTTGTTTAGGATCAAACCAGTTATTTTTGCGCAATCAACTAAAATACTTTTATTAAAAATTACTTCAACTTGATCTAATACATGTATCAAAATATAACAATATGAAACAATGCTAACAGTATTATATATATATATATATTATTTTTTTTATTTTGTACAGAAATATACAAAAATAATTCGATTTTATTAGGTTATAGTAAGGACAAATTGAATGATTTCCAAACGTGTTTGTGGTGTTCTTACCAGAAGTCTCTATCAGGACATTCACCAGGAAAGCGATAATAATCAACAACATGCCTGTGAAAATACAGACAGACTTAAAAAAAACAAACTCTGATTTTATTCCAGAAAAAAAAATGATAAGAGAGACCTGACTAAATGAGGAAACAAACTCACCGGAGACAAAGGCTTGTCCGTTTAATCACAGCACTCTGGTTTTTTAAATTCATTTGAGCCATTAGATGTCTTTTTTACTTTCACCTCATAAAAAAAAGTCACATGATCCCTCCATAAAGTAGACGAATCAGATTATTACACCCAATCTGTTGTTGTGCAGAACATGCGCTGGGTTGGTTTGAAAAGCAGAATGGATTTCATTGCCCCAAGAACTCAGACTAACCCAAATACACAGTATGATGAGGAGAATGAATCAAAATCTGATAGATCTCCTATAAAGCCTATACTTTTTTATTATTAAATTGACTGTATAAAAGAGAAAGAGAGGGAGAGAGAGAGAGAGAACATCTCTTATTGAGTGATTATCTATTACAGCATGGCACTGAAAGCGGAGAGAGATAAAAGTACAATTGTCTTTCAGAGAGTTAATAGGAAAACCAAAAGTAGGCAGGACCAGAAATCTTCAATCCATGAGACTAGAAATAAGTAATCCATGGGAGATGTTATCAAAGGCAGAGCTAAGGTCAAGATGCAGAATTAGTAGATCATTCACTACCTTGTGCAGTACTTTGGACTAAACGAAAACCAGATCGGCAGGGGTCAAGGGGATTCAATTAGATATGACTGAAGGTGGGAGGCAACAGTACTTTGTAATTTAGCAAAAAAATGGTCAATTAGAAATGGGACGATAGTTAAATAAGGATGAGGGATCCAGTTTGGGTTTCTTGAGAACAGGACTGCAGCAGTTTTGAGTTGTAGAGGGAATGAAGCAAACATTAGAGAAGTATTGTTTGAATGAGGGAGAGAAACAGAGATGGTAAAATGTCAGAAGAGAAATAGCAGGGTCAAGTTGAAAGGATGAAGAGTCGAATTTCAAGATTAAAAAAAAATGAAATCCACACACAAAGACCACAATGATACTCATGTTCAGGAACTTATATACTCCTGAAATCAAAAGACTTTACCAGAAATATAAGAAACTTTCCATTGTACATTTAATTAGATGTTACATTTACTTGAAAGCCTGTGTAATTTGTCCTCTGTTACAACACACATTGAGAAGCATATTTTAAAGTAATGAAAATTGAAATGTGTAACATTGCAGTTGAAAAAAGTCTTCCATTCTTATATTATATCAAAGATGATCTGCAAAGGTTTTTTTATTAAATTGGCATCAGTGTTTCCATAAAGAACCTTCTAAACTTCCTGTTCAGCAAAAGCATTCTTTATAGTGTAAAAAAAATCTTTAGTACTCTTAAATAGTAGTAAATCTTAAATGATTCATACATTTTAACTGAAATTTTCTTTGGGGAACTAATAAATTATGTTACTAATTACTAATTATGTGACATCACTGTAAAAACACAATTTTTGAGCTCCATGCCTAAGCTAACACACCTGTCTGTAATATCATACGTCCCTCATCCCTACACACACATTAAGTCTTTAACACCACTTGATCAATTTGGCCAAATACTAGAAAAACATCATGAAAGAAAACTGAGAATCAAGCCCTCTTCTAAACATTGGTTAAAGATTAATGCTCCTTCTTTGTGTCCATTTTGTCCACATTGCAGCGGTCAGTCAGGCGTCTGAGCTGTTATTCAGTAAAGGCTGATTGAACTCTACAGCTGATTCTACAGGTTCTGGACAATCCAGAATTTTAAGCACTCCCTGATCTCCAACTCCAGGATTGAAGAGAGGAACGACTGGTCCAGAGAATCTGCTGCTGATGGTCAGGAGATGTTTACTCTCTGTCACGTTGTAAAATGACAGCTGACCGTCATCATAATCGAACAGAACTCCCAGTCGTTCAGGTCTCGGTGTCAGTGAGAGTTTAACTGGTGGATCAGTGTTGGTGTAAAAGCCATTAGGACCGTCTGAACACAAGAACCAGAAACCGGCTGATGGAGTTAAAGCAGATCTCTTTCTTGAAGTAAAGCTTCCATCTTTCGCCACACCAATTAACCAGTAGTTTTTAGGAGGTGTACATCTTCGTGCTAGTTCTACCTCCCAATAGTGAAGACCTGAAGTGAATCTTTGAGCTCCAAATGCACATAATTCATATGGAAATCCATCTCCACTTGGACTATATTCTGGACCATCTCTCATGATTTTACTGTCAAAGAGAGTCAGGCCTGGATGTGAATGCTCACTGTCAATAGTGACTTCAACTGTGAGGAACAATATATAAGCAACAATTATTCATAATATTATTAAGAGATGATAAAAAATATTTATATATAACTTAGATGATGTCATACCTGCATGTTTCCTCAGTTCGTCTATGTTTATGTCTCCTACAACCAAAATAAAATAATAATTATTGTATTTAATAATTTAAAAATTATTGTATTGTATAAATATTATGGTATTGTCTGTGCTAAAAATATAATAATTTGTACACCACATTAAATTATACATTAACCCTTTCATATTTCATTTAAAATATTACATCTTCCAAGTGCAGTGAATGTTTCAACATTATTGCTGTTTGATTATCAGCCACAACATTAAAACCGCTAGCAGGTGAAGTGAATAAGATTAAGTCATTAGAATGCAATTGGTGGCATATATTAGACAACAGTGTCGAGGAGAATAAAGAGCATGTGATGTTGCAGAGCAGTTATGATTAAGTGGCGGACTACCAAACGGGCTGATAAAGCAGACTAAAGGAGTTCAGGAACAGCAAAGACAAGAAATTATCCACAGAGATAAAACACTGGAACAGAACTAAAACAGCTGAACACGAGCAACGATTTGACAAAGACTGACTGCAAACACAAGGGTAGATGTAGATTAGGTTGGCCTGACTGGCTTGTCTAATGACTTTGGAAGCAAGATTATTACAAACTTTGGATGAAAGCAACACATTTTGTCACATGTTGTGTTTGAGAAGCAGTCCACCGTGGTCAGAACAACCGTGAGGGCAGTGATAAAGAACGATATGGCACCAGGGTCTCGAAGGACTGACAACAGCTGAAGGATTTACACTAGAACCGCTCTTTCATCCAATTCACACTGTATAGAACAAGCCAACAAACACCAACGAAGAAGTTGCCTCTTGGATTTAGACTTTCCCCAACAGACACCAACTAACATTGAGTCAGATAGAGTGAAAATGGATGATTCTGAAACTATAATCAAAAGGCTGTTGGTGAAGTTGTGGCTGCTGCTATGGAGAAGACAGGGCACCTACTTGAATTTATGCAGAGGGAGGACTGGATGATAAATCAACATTAAATCACAACCACGATTATGCAAAAGCTAAAGGGTGCTCTCGCAATGAATGACTGTGAACACAAGAAATGTTTGACCTGATTGGCTTGTAATGAGTTTCCCAGCAACACTGACAGCCACCAGACCGAAGACAAGAACACATGAACGATAGTTAGACGAGTGGGTCAGAGCATCTTCAGAACGAACAGTCTTACACCTCTATGGTGTTAAAGATTTTAATCTTGTGACTGATGTTTATTTATTGACCAGTGGGTGACTTCAGTTACAGCTCTTATAAAAGTAAAGCAAAGAACAAACAACCAGTTTCTCCATAGTTTTTCTACGCAATCTAAAATGGAAGAAATCATTAATGAAAGACTTCACAAATACTCCATACTCTGTTAAAACTCCTTAATAAAATTTAACCCTGAAAATACTTCACACGTAAGATGATGCAGAAACATTGATTCTCGCACTGATTTTGGGACAGTTTTAGGTCAAATTGTAAAAAGCATGACTGATCTTTAGATGTCTATGTTTGAAGTACACTGGTTTATAAACATTTGGCTTTAATTGTTCTTGTGAAATGTGTGCTGGTTTATTTTAATGTGTGCAGATACTATTTCTGCTTATACCTACAGCATTCCACCCAGACTGACCAAACCTGTTCTGTTACCTGTTTTTATTACAACATGCAGGTAAAGATTAGTGAGTTCCTGGTGAAACTATTGAGAACGCCTCCAAATACCTTCTTTTGTCAGTTTCTTCAACAGTTCCTCTTTACAAACTGAAATGAGAGAACATTCAATTGTGAGGTTTATTTATCATTCTGCTGCAAAAAAGACCATTTTCTAAGTTCTCCTCACATCATTTTTGAGAGCAGAGTTAGAGTTGTTTTCTCCCAGTGTCTGATTCATGACTGTGTTTAGGTAAGAAATGAGTTCATGTTACTTACTTTCATCAGCTGGTTGCTTCCCTGCAGAACAGATCAGAAATATCAACACATGAGAGGAATAAAAACATAGCATTAAATCTTTGAAAACTGAGTGTACCTGTTAGTTTGTGTCTGTATTTGTAGAGGATCAACCCAACCAAACCCAGAAGAGCAAAGACGAGAACGCTGAAGAAAAGAGCCTTCCACGGACCCAAAGAATCTGAGAAAGAAAATCAGTTTAAATATATAAAATATTAGTAAGTGTAATAATTCAGCTAAACTGAAGCGTGTGGTTCTCAGTGTTCAGTTCATGTACGTTCACAGCAGGCTTTATGATGCTAAACAAAGTTTTCCAAAAATAAATGCAATATCAATCAGTTCTTCACAAAAAAACATTGTAGTTTTTGACTCACCGGTGATTTTGAGGTCTACGACTTTGCTGCCGTATGAACTGTCTCCACTCACATAACAGTGAAATGAACCTTCATCCTGAAATGTGAGTTTCTCCAGCCGTAGAGAGACGTCTCCATCCTTCAGTCCACCAGACTGATCTGAGCGTGGAGACAAAGAGCTTCGGTTCTTGAAACACTCCTGGATGTCCTGGATCTTCCCGTCACGATAGAAGACGATGGGGTTGTTGAACTGATCATGACGGTACCAGCGTATCTCCAGAGCTTCAGCGTTCTCCGGAGGAGAGATCCAGCAGGGCAGAATCACTGTGGATCCGATACGAGCCTCTATAGGATCACCAGGAACCTCTACAGAGAAGGACACTGATGGACACACACACGCTCACTTATATACAGTGTGTTACTCTCACATCTGCGTTCACTTCATACCAGTTTATTATACAAAAAAACCCGTACATTTATTTCGCGCGGAATACTACACAGCATTTGGGACTTTTCCGGTCAGATTGTGGAATTCGCGGATTCATCCGTGTTGACGTTTTCATCCGACAAACTATTCAATTAATAAATAACACGTTTTCACGAGATAAGACGTAAAGTCTATGTGATCTAGTGCGATAACATACATATGTCACTCGATTCATATTTGTGTACATGATCTAGACTGTGTGAAAGAAAGCCAAGCCATATTAAACTGACTGAAATCCAAACGCGCGCGTGTGTGTGTGTGTGTGTGTGAGTGTGTTCTTACCGGAAGTGTGTATGAGGAGCTCCACCAGTAAAGCGATAATAATCCACATCATGTCTGTGAAAATACAGACAGACTCACATCAAACAAACTCTGATTATTAAGAGACATTAATCGATATCTTCTGTCGTATCCAGGCGAGGAAACAAACTTTCAGAGACCAGACTCGTCCAAATAATTCAGTTCAGAAGAATCTGATCCATTAGACACAAAGAAAACCAGCCTGAATCCTGATTGATCCTCCTGCTTCACTTTCGGTTTCTGAAGTGGATGATCTCAGTGTCGGATGATGCTTCATATTGATTCAGATTGTTGTTATGAGGCGATTGAATAAAACATCTATGTTCCTGTGTTTAAAGGGATGGACGGCTTTTGGAAATGTTTAGATGTGGAAATCAAGATTTGCCTTTTGTTTGTTTTATCAACGTCTCAAGAAACAATCCCTTAGGAAGGATTTGTCTATTGATACTTTGATAAAAAGTATATATATATATATATATATATATATATATATATATATATATATATATATATATATATATATATATATATATATATATATATATATATATTTAGTAAGCAGAAGACCAAAACAGTCACACATTATAATGAGAGTTATGTTTCATGGAGCTGTTTACAAAAGCTTTGCGTCAGTATGTCGTTTATATTGACATGAATGCCACAGAAAAAGAGCACCATCTACAGACAGCTCGTGAACCTTTCAGCCCAATGATAACCACGAAAAATATATTTGTATTCTTAAATTCTTAGTCATCCATCCACAAGACTGCATCCAGGGATGTGACCGAGAAGAAGAAAACGAGGACACCTTGAAGAAGGTGGACAGTGTCTCACACTGAATCCTTAATGAAAAAAGCTGACTGCATGACTGTGTGCTTTATTTTGTTCTGCACTCATAGATTCAGAATAAAGCACTACTGTTAGGATTAAATCTCATTTCAAAACACATCAATGTTAATAACTAATTATACATTGTATTTAATTGTTAAAAATTGTGCTTTGCTTTTAAATAAGGGCTATAAGTGAAAAATGCCTTATGCTCAGGCATGCAAAATTATTAAGCAGGTTTTTCTTTTTCAGATAAAATGCACCAAAAAGAGACATTTAACTTGCACCGAACAGTCATTAAATTCCCAGGAGAAATATTCAAACAAATGAGATGAATACATTGCAAAATTAAATCATGATCACTGGACATTAAAACGCTGATTGGGTCAGGTGGAGGAAAAAAGAAGCATGTTAACTGCAAAAGAATGAAGAATTAAAGTGAAGAATTTGGTGTGAAACCACCAACAACTATTCAGTCTCCAGCTCCACCTTTACAGTCATTCAGAATATACTTTCATTTCCCAGCTTCCATGACTGAAATAAAATACTCTCTGTTGTGTGCACTTCTAACTTTATATAGACCTTTTTCTATAAAAACATCACAGTATGTCCACATCACGTCCACTGAAATATAAATGTTGTATCATGCATTTTTTGCAAACAGCTAGAAAGAGGTAAGCTTGTTCTAAGCTGCACTGAGTGGTATATCACCTGTAGATATTTGATGATAGGGGTGTTTTTTTTAATAAAAAAACACATCCATTAAGAATAATCACACATGTTCATTATTAGCTATTTTGATAAAACTATATTTACATAACTGGCATGGATAAACAGTATATTTAGATGAAACAGAGACCACAGAACAGAACCTCCCTCAACTTTTCTCCAGGAAATAAAACTGTTTCATCAGCTATACCCATGTAAAGAAGACTCATCCTAACAATAATCCAGATTTCATTCAACACCAGTAATTATAGTGTAACAACATGAAGAGGTGTTGAGAAAAGAGATTTATGTTAGTAAACCTAAGTAAGAATCTTAAACTTTTGCATTATTTCATAAAAAATAAAATACAGAATTTAAACATGTTTTGCCATTTTCAAAAACATAAACAACATGTATAAAATCCATGAAAACTCTCAGACCTCTCACTCATTGTCACCAAGCCAGCAGAGGGAGCCCTGACCTCTGGGTGATCTGCATTCACTCCCTCTGCTACAACTTCCTGTCCCAGGACTATAAATTCAGTAGCAGGTCACTCCCCTGCAGGTTGCATTGTTCTCCTGTTTGATTGTTTGGATTTCTATCGGATTGTTGTTTCTTGTTTCCCTAGTTTTGACCCTGCCTGTCTTCTGATTTTCTGATTGTTTGCTGCCTGACCTGACCACCGCCTGTTTCTGGATTTTGTTATTGCCTCGTCTCCGATACTCCTGTTTGCCCTGTTAGACGCCTGCCTGTTTTGACCATGCCGTTGTTCAATAAAAGCCTGCACATGGATCCGCACGCCTCAGACCCCTCATTCGTGACACTCATGATTAGTGCAGATGAAGATGAGTTTGTGAGATTCAGGAAGGCTGATCTCCTCCAGACTCGAGTCTGCCGTCTTCTGGTGTGGTGCAAAGATAGAAGTTGTGCTTCCAGTAATATCATCAATGAGAAAACTGAAGAGAAATGCTTTTATCCCAGATACTGAGAAGAAATTCTTCTCTAACTCATCAGATCAGCCTTTGCCAGTAAAGAGAGCTTTCAAGTGTGATGTAAGAATAGTTCTTCTGATGGTACGTGTCAAATTAAATCAATCACTCCAGTCACAATACCCAGAAGGGTTTCAGGGAGCTGCTAAACTGAAAATTAAACAAATCTGTCTATAAGACTCTTAGGAATAGACTTTATTGAGGAAGTAAAAGGACCAGTTGTAATTGTACCAAAAGCCAATTCTGAAATCAGACTTTGTTTTGACATGTGATGAAAGATGATGTTGCTTATCCAACACTGTGCTCTTTCCTTTTTCACAAAAACAGTGGAATTATTTAATGGAATGAGAGCAATGGACATGTTCTATCTACAGAGATGATGAAGTGAATGGTTTTAGAGTCTCTGACAAACAATAAATGGTCTTTCTCAAGCACTGAACTCTTTTCCATAATGGAGACTGGGACTATTGTAATGTCAATCGAGAAAGAGATAGATACCCCATTCCTACAGTAGAGGAATTTCTACAAAGTATGAACGGATCGGAGATCTTCAGCAAATCTGGATGTTAAATGTTATCACACCACAATATCTACGGTTGACAATGGAGTAAACAGATACAAGTGTCTCATTTTCAACACCTGCATGCTGTCATGAACAGAATGTGGTCTGACTCTGAATCCTGCAAAATCAAAAAACTTCATGGGTATGTCACACGGAAAGGTACTGGATTCAGAGCTGTGGTGGAAGCCCTGAAACGAGACGTTTTCTTGGTCTTGTTAGTTAGAGCAGCAGATTCATTCCACAATTTGCAGCCTTGACAGAGCCATTGAGACGTCTTACCAGAAAAGATGCCAAATTTGTCTTTGTGTCTGAACAGAAAAAGCCATTTAATGCTCTCAAAGACAAACTTTTTTTTATATATCAGAATTAGTCCTCCACAAGATGGCATCTAAGCAAGAAAAGAGACGAGGACATTACAATAGTCCCAGTCTCCATTATGGAAAAGAGTTCAGTGCTTGAGAAAGACCATTTATTGTTTGTCAGAGACTCTAAAACCATTCACTTCATCATCTCTGTAGATAGAACATGTCCATTGCTCTCATTCCATTAAATAATTCCACTGTTTTTGTGAAAAAGGAAAGAGCACAGTGTTGGATAAGCAACATCATCTTCATGCAAGTAGCCTGGTAATCTAACACCTGATCTTAACATTGGATGAAGATTAGTGTTTTTGACCTTCTTCACGTACAGTACAGAACAACAGTGGTCTGTCAGGTCAGTCTTAGCTGTGCATACTCTGTAAAAGCTGACTTGACTCTATAAATATGGGGCAATCCAGAATTTCAAGCACTCCCTGATCTCCAACTCCAGGAAAGAAGAGAGGAACGACTGGTCCAGAGAATCTGCTGCTGATGGTCAGGAGATGTTTACTCTCTGTCACGTTGTAAAATGACATCATAATCTAACAGACCTCCCAGTCTTCAAGGTCAGAATCCATCGGATCTGGATGTGAACATTCAGGGTCAATAGTGACCTCAACTATACGGAAAGAAATACACAGTGATTATTAATCCTCATGTATTTGAGATGATATTCACACAAATATGCAAATATAACTGAGATTACATCATACCTGAATTTTTCCTCAGTTCTTCTATATTTATGTCTTCTACAAAAATAGTGAATAAAGGCATAATTTGGGAGTAAATTAATGCTATAACTGAAAATATCTACAGTATCAGTATGCAACAGAAATGAGTCTTTTATGGATGACAGTAATAACAATAACAAGTAGTGAATAATTATGAGACTGTCACGGTAGGAAATAAACTGGTTCATAAATAAAATTAAATTGCATTTTAATCCTCTCAGACATTGACTGACATAAAAACATTTACTTCTTTAGTTTCAGAAACTGGTATTTTCTCCCAGTAAAGCTATGTCTGAAAGGGTTCATCAAATTTAATATCAATTTAATTAAAAGGTTATTTTTACTTACTTTCTTTAGCTGATTTCTTTCCTGCAGAGCAGATTTAAAAATATAACACATGAGATACATGGAAAAAATAACATCCTTAATTTTTTTTTTACTAGATTTTACCTTTTAGTTTGTCTCTGTATTTATAGAGGATCAACCCAACCAAAGCCAGAAGAGCAAAGATGAGGAGCGAGAAGAAAAGAGCCTTCCATGGACCGGACGAATCAGGTGGATCTGAGAACGAACTCCATTCTGGAGAAAAATGTACAAATCAACAAAATACTGCAAAATATAGAAATTATAATAATTACATTTTAAAAAGAAAACAGCATCAACAGTGAAAGTCAGCATGAAATGGCATTTGCATTTCCTGTGTGTTCATACCAGTCTTGTTTACAAAAGACCTGAGAACATACTGAAGCCATCGTATGGACTCTTTATTGATCAACATGATGAAGAATCATTAGCTGGCGTAGATCCATGAAAACATAACTGACAATGACAGCTGGTTAACAGTTCTCTATAGGGCTGTGTCACATCCAACAGTTCCCTGTCTGTCAGTCACTACGAGTTATGTTGTGACCACAGACTGGGGTCTTGCTTAGACCCCTGATTAGCTCTGATTAGACCAATCCTCAGTATAAGACCAAGATGGTGGCGTGTACACATCGCGAGGCTCAGTGTCTCTCCAGTTTCTGCAGTTTTGCAGTATTTTACTTGCTCATTTCGGGTCTGTTCGTCTGATCGTAAACGAAGGCGGGGAAGCGCGGAGGGCTAAGAGCTAAGCTAAAGATAACACCACATCGGCTCTCTTTACCCAGCATTTTCCTTGCCAATGCACGATCACTGGCGAACAAAATGGACGCGATTTGACTCCGCATCAGATACAATAAGAGACTTCAGAACTGCAATGTCATGATCTTCACCGAAACATGGCTAAACAGCAGTATACCAGACCATGCTATCAGCATAGCTGGTTGCCACACATTCTGGGCAGACAGAATGGCGGATGACTCCGGTAAGACCAGAGGCGGGGGATTTATATTAACAATGCTTGGTGCACAAACTCTGTTATCGTTGGGAGACACTGCTCAGCTAACCTAGAGTTTCTCATGGTTAAGAGTAGACCGTTTTATCTGCCACAGGACTTCACATCCACCATCATAACTGCTGCTTATATTCCTCCCAATGCTGATGCCAAGCTTGCTATGAACGAACTTCATGCAGCAGTAAACAACAGTCTGCTCACCCGGAGGCTGCATTTATTGTTGCAGGGGATTTTTGAATCACTCTAACTTGAAGGCAGTGCTCCCTAAATTTCACCAAAACGTTTTCAGTCACACCAGAGGAAACAGAACTTTGGACCATGTATACGCAAACATGGCTGAAGCCTATGCTGTGACCCCCTTCCCCCATCTAGGACAATCGGATCACCTTTCTTTGTTCCTCACCCCCAAATACTCCCCCCTCATCAACCGTGTGAAGCCATCAGTGAGGACCATCAAAGTCTGGCCAGCGGGGGCTGACTCCACACTCCAGGACATGTTTCAACACACAGACTGGAGTATGTTTGCTTCCCAGGCTACCTGTGGCTCTCATACGGATATAGATCACTACACTTCCTCTGTTCTGGATTACATCAACACCACCATAGATAGTGTCACTACCCAGAAAGAGATCACCACATACCCAAATCAGAAGCCATGGATGAACAAGGAGGTGCGCCTTCTGTTGAAAGCACGCAACACTGCTTTCAGATCAGGTGACGCACAGGCCTACAGCACTTCCAGGTCGAATCTGAAGAGGGGCATCAAAAAGGCCAAGTACTGCTACAAGCTGAAGCTAGAGGAGCACTTTTCCAACTCTGATCTTCGACGCATGTGGCAGGGCATCCAGGCCATCAGTGATTACAAGCCCAACCACTCCACCTCCACAGCACCTAATGTCTTCCTCCTGAATGAGCTTAATGACTTTTATGCTCGCTTTGAGAGAGATAATAATGAAACGGTCACCAAGATCACCCCCTCAACCGACCCACCCATCACACTCACCTCCTCAGAGGTTTACACAGCACTGAGCTAGATTAACGCGCACAAGGCTGCTGAACCAGACAATATCCCTGGACGCGTACTACGGGCATGTGCAGAGCAGCTCACTGGGGTATTCATGGACATTTTCAACATGTCCCTTGCCCAAGCAGCTGTGCCAACATGCCTCAAATCCACCTCCATTGTGCCAGTGCCGAAAATCTCAAGACCAGTGTGCCTAAACGACTACCGCCTTGTAGCACTCACACCCATCGTTATGAAATGCTTTGAGCGACTAGTCTTGTCACATCTGAAGGACTCTCTGCCTTTCACACTCGACCCCCACCAGTTTGCCTTTCAAGGCAATAGGAGCACTGAGGATGCAGTCTCCATCGCACTGCACTCCATACTCACACACTTGGACAATAAAAACACTTATGCACGGATGCTGTTTGTTGACTTCAGCTCAGCATTCAACACGGTCATACCCTCTAAGTTAATTACCAAACTCAGAGATCTTGACACATCTCACTGTGTAACTGAGTTATGGACTTCCTGACCAACAGACCTCAGCATGTTAGGTTAGGCCACATCTGCTCCACTACTCTCACTCTCAACACCGGTGTACCACAAGGCTGTGTGCTGAGCCCCTTCCTCTACTCCCTCTTCACCCACGACTGCAGGCCTGTGTTTGGATCTAACTCCATCATCAAGTTTGCAGATGACACTACGGTGATCGGTCTCATCAGCAACAACGATGAGACTGCCTACAGAGAAGAGGTCCAGCATCTGGCCACGTGGTGCAAAGACAATAATCTGCTCCTTAACACCACCAAAACCAAGGAGCTCATTGTGGACTTCAGGAAGGTGAGAAGAGGCACACATGATCCCATTCACATTAATGGGATTGCTGTGGAGCCAGTCTCATGCATCAAGTTCCTGGGAACCCACATCTCTGAAGATCTGTCCTGGACCACCAACATCTCCAGCCTGGTCAAGAAGGCTCACCAGCGTCTTTTCTTCCTGAGGAAACTTAAGAAGAACCAGCTGTCCTCAGCCATCCTGGTGAACTTCTATCGCTGCACAATAGAGAGCATCCTAACGAACTGTGTTACAGTCTGGTATGGGAGCTGCTCTGTTGCTGAGCGTAAGGCACTTTAGCGGGTGGTGAAAACTGCCCAGCGCATCACCGGAACTCCACTTCCATCCATTGAGGACATCCAGAAGAAACACTGTTTACGTCGAGCACGCAGTATTCTTAAGGACTCCTCTCACCCTGCCCAGAAACTCTTTTCCCTCCTGCCATTCGGCAGGCGATTCAGATACCCCCGGACTAGAACAAGTAGACTGAGGAACAGCTTTTTTACCAGAGCTGTCTCACTACTGAATTCTGCCCCCCACTGATTTCCACCCCACCCACCCCCACCCCATTAAAAAAAAATGCACTGTTTAACATTCATTGCACTCCACTGTACATATCTATTGTAAATGTATGTACATATCCATTGTACATACTCTTGTAAATTTGTCTACACATATCCTGTATATCCTGTTTGTACATAACCATCTGTAAATCTTTTACACATGCTAACTGTACATTTCCCATTCTCTATCTGTAAATTTCCCCTTCATTAACACATTCATCTGTAATTTAATTTATACATATTTATCTCCTGTATATATTACCTGTATGTGCACTTGGAATTTATATTTGTACCTATATCCTGCACTTGCTGCTTATTGCACTCCTGGTTAGACTTAAACTGCATTTCGTTACCTTGTACTTGTAAATGTGTAATGACAATAAAGTTGAATCTTGAGCCACTCCCCAGTTGGCTAAATAACCGCATAAACTTGCTTTCTGTGGGAGATTTCTTGAGCACCCCAGAGCTGAACTTGATAAATCAATATCATATCATACAAACAACAAAATATATAATGATAATGGCTGCATGTAAATAACCGGTGTCCCGAGACATTTTTGACTCACCGGTGATTTTGAGGTCTACGACTTTGCTGCCGTATGAACTGTCTCCACTCACATAACAGTGAAATGAACCTTCATCCTGAAATGTGAGTTTCTCCAGCCGTAGAGAGACGTCTCCATCCTTCAGTCCACCAGACTGATCTGAGCGTGGAGACAAAGAGCTTCGGTTCTTGAAACACTCCTGGATGTCCTGGATCTTCCCGTCACGATAGAAGACGATGGGGTTGTTGAACTGATCATGACGGTACCAGCGTATCTCCAGAGCTTCAGCGTTCTCCGGAGGAGAGATCCAGCAGGGCAGAATCACTGTGGATCCGATACGAGCCTCTATAGGATCACCAGGAACCTCTACAGAGAAGGACACTGATGGACACACACACGCTCACTTATATACAGTGTGTTACTCCTTTTATTTAACAGTAGCAGAGAATCAGAAACATTTTGAAACATGTCTGCATTTCCTTCAGTTTCTCAGGGACTGTTTGTGTTGGAAAGCTACGTGTGTATCAGCTACTTATGAACATATATTCACATTCATACCTGAATAGACAAATGTTCAAACGACCCCCACAACATTTCATTACAATGGAATTAAAACCCTTCTTATCATTCTGGAATTTCTTTATTTTATTTGTGCACAGACAGTGTCTTCAGTAAGTTAAATTGTATTAAAAAGAATTGTAAATGTAAGTAGTAACTATGTTAAGAGTCTTAAGAGCTAGTTTGACCAATAGTTAACCAAGTGACTTACTTCAAATTCAAATTGAGAAAATCTCCTGACTGTCTGTGGTAAGGAACAGCATGTTGAAACTGTCTTTCAGTCGCCTTGATTTTTTTGCCTCAAGTAAGACATGATCCTGAATCAACAAAATATAGACTTATCCCAAAGTTTACCCCTAAACCGAAACCTACACGATATTGATTTTTAAAATCAGTGGGAAATGACATCTGATTAACAAATGTGTAGAAACACCTGCCCCTTATCATAAAACACATATATTCAGAAAAACAATCCCTCAAATCTGATTGGTTGATTATGATGTTTTTGCAGGAACGTCTTGTACTTGGTGAAATCTCGCTCGCCCTGTCTCTACACAGCCCTGATAAATCTTGTGAACTGTATAGCACACATGTATATCTTGACACATACATCTTGCTGTGTTCTTACCAGACGTCTCTATGAAGAGATTCAGCAGTAAAGCGATCCTGATCGACAGCATGACTGTGAAAAAACATAAAACAACCTCTGAGGGAGATAAATAACACGAGAGACACAATCGATCAGACTGTCGTATTCAATGAGAAAACAACCTCACCAGAGACATGTGAAAATCCAAATGCACTCCTGTACGTCCTCTTTTTCTTTCGCTTTCTAAAAATGCGGCCAGGTGTGATCGAGTGTAAAGATATTTAGGGTGTGGCAAAGTCTTGTTTTCTTTGACAGGTTTGCTTTGATGACACTTCCCTGTGCTCTCTGGACTATCTCATGCCAGTTTCTTACTCTTCTCCGACTCTTTCTCTTTGTCTCGCAGCTATAAGTTGCAAATAACTTTCAAACTGAATGTGCTTCATCAGGAAATCTGAAGTCAACTCTAAACTACTAGATATTTTCGTCCAAAACCTGAGGTGAAGAGTTAGCTTCATCAATGACACTGAGGGTGGCAGAGCATCAGAGTGATTAAAAGCATGATCACTTTTCCAAACAAAGACAGAATTTAACTGATAATGTAATGCTCAGAGTCATAAAACACACAGAATCAACCTCCACCTTTGCTTTTATTCACAGAAGAATTAAGCAGCAAAACCCACAAACACAATATAGGCTATATTGAAAAACATGCTCTGCCACATGGAATTTACAAAACGCAAAAAAATATTAATGCAAACTAACAAAAAAACATCCATTAAGAATAATCACACATGTTGATTATTAGATATTTTGATGAAAATATATTTACTTAACTGGCATGGATAAACTGTATATTTAACTCAACTCAACTTTATTCAACACCACAAGTGGAACAAAACTGCTGTACAATAAAAACAATAAAATTAAAATGAAACGGCAAGATCAAGACATAAAATAAATACAAACATAATACATACATCAATCAAAAACATTATGGAATGCTAGAGAAAACAAATACGTTTTAAGCACACTCTGGAATAAACCCAATGTAGGGAGGATTTTACACCCAATGGAGGGTCATTCCAGAGCCTGGGAGCTGCAACAGAGAAACTACGGTTAACTTTGCATTTTAAACAGGAGCGTGGAAACATAAGGAGCAACTGGGTCATTTAAGCGCAAAAGATCTACTAGATCTACAAGGACTGATTAAATCTGATATATATTCTGGTACAAGACCAGGCAAAGCCTTATAAACATACAACAACACTTAAATTCTGTATCTAATGGGTGACCAATGCATTTTCTTTAACACAGGAGCAATATGCTCTCTCTTCTTAGTACATGTTAAAAGTCTGGCAGCTGAATTCTGGACAAGAGAGAGAGCCTGACTCACACCCAAATACAACACATTATAGTAGTCTAGTCAGGATCACAAAAAGAAAGGATAGGCTTCAATTTAGATATGGATCTAAGGTGGAAAAAGCTATTCTTAACCACAGCATTGATTTGACGGTCAAATTTAAGTGAAAAGTAACACCAAGGTTTCTCCAGGCAATCATAAGCACTTTATACAAACCTTGTTACTAAATAAAATCACCTGTTTTATCCTAATTTAGTTGGACAAAATTATTTGCCAACCAGCATTTAACTTCAGTCAGATAGTCATGCAGAAATCAAATGGTAAACTTTTGCCCATATTTCAGTGGTAAATAAATCTGAGAGTCATATCAAAAATAGCACCTAAAGGGAGCATATAAAGGTTTAAAGATAAAGGATAAAGGATAAAAGGACTCCTAGGAATAGACTTTATTGAGGAAGTAAAAGGACCAGTTGTAATTGTACGAAAAGCCAATTCTGAAATCAGACTTTGTTTTGACATGTGACAAGCCAATCGAGAAAGAGATAGATACCCCATTCCTACAGTAGATGAATTTCTACAAAGCATGAACGGATCGGAGATCTTCAGCAAATCTGGATGTTAAATGTTATCACACACACAATATCTACGGTTGACAATGGAGTAAACAGATACAAGTGTCTCATTTTCAACACCTGCATGCTGTCATGAACAGAATGTGGTCTGACTCTGAATCCTGCAAAATCAAAAAACTTCATGGGTATGTCACACGGAAAGGTACTGGATTCAGAGCTGTGGTGGAAGCCCTGAAACGAGACGCGTTTTCTTGGTCTTGTTAGTTAGAGCAGCAGATTCATTCCACAATTTGCAGCCTTGACAGAGCCATTGAGACGTCTTACCAGAAAAGATGCCAAATTTGTCTTTGTGTCTGAACAGAAAAAGCCATTTAATGCTCTCAAAGACAAACTTTTTTTATATATCAGAATTAGTCCTCACAAGATGGGATCTAAGCAAGAAAAGAGACGAGGACATTAAAATAGTCCCAGTCTCCATTATGGAAAAGAGTTCAGTGCTTGAGAAAGACCATTTATTGTTTGTCAGAGACTCTAAATCCATTCACTTCATCATCTCTGTAGATAGAACATGTCCATTGCTCTCATTCCATTAAATAATTCCACTGTTTTTGTGAAAAAGGAAAGAGCACAGTGTTGGATAAGCAAGACTGTTCCTGATTTTTCCACATGCATGTAACACATACGTAGTTTAGTACATAAGAATGACGCATAAATATATTTGTAGTTAACCCTAACCCGAGATTTGTCAGATGTGTTTGACCCTAACACCAAATACATGAAACTTACATCATCTTCATGCAAGTAGCCTGGTAATCTAACACCTGATCTTAACATTGGATGAAGATTAGTGTTTTTGACCTTCTTCACGTACAGTACAGAACAACAGTGGTCTGTCAGGTCAGTCTTAGCTGTGCATACTCTGTAAAAGCTGACTTGACTCTATAAATATGGGGCAATCCAGAATTTCAAGCACTCCCTGATCTCCAACTCCAGGATTAAAGAGAGGAACGACTGGTCCAGAGAATATGCTGCTGATGGTCAGGAGATGTTTACTCTCTGTCACGTTGTAAAATGACAGCTGACCTTCATCATAATCTAACAGAACTCCCAGTCGTTCAGGTCTCAGTGTCAGTGAGAGTTTAACTGGTGGATCAGTGTTGGTGTAAAAGCCATTAGGACCATCTGAACACAAGAACCAGAAACCGGCTGATGGAGTTAAAGCAGATCTGTCTCTTGACGCAAAGCTTCCATCTTTCGCCACACCAATTAACCAGTAGTTTTTAGGAGGTGTAAGTCCTTGTGCTAGTTCTACCTCCCAATAGTGAAGACCAGAAGTGAATCTTTGAGCTCCAAATGCACATAATTCATATGGAAATCCATCTCCACTTGGACTATATTCTGGACCGTTCCTCACCATTTTACAGTCCTGAGAAAGCTTCAGCTCTGGATGTGAACATTCAGGGTCAATAGTGACCTCAACTATACGTAAAGAGATAACAGCGATTATTAATCCTCATGTATTTGAGATGATATTCACACAAATATGCAAATATAACTGACATCATACCTGCATGTTTCCTCAGTCCTTCTATATTTATGTCTTCTACAAAAATAATGAATAAAGGCATAATTTGGGAGTAAATTAATGCTATAACTGAACATATCTACAGTATCAGTATGCAACAGAAATGAGTCTTTTATGGATGACAGTAATAACAATAACAAGTAGTGAATAATTATGAGACTGTCACGGTAGGAAATAAACTGGTTCATAAATAAAATTAAATTGCATTTTAATCCTCTCAGATATTGACTGACATAAAAACATATACTTCTTTAGTTTCAGAAACTGGTATTTTCTCCCAGTAAAGCTATGTCTGAAAGGGTTCATCAAATTTAATATCAATTTAATTAAAAGGTTATTTTTACTTACTTTCTTTAGCTGGTTTCGTTCCTGCAGAGCAGATAAAAAAATAACATGTGAGATACAAAAAATAACATCCTTAAAAACGTTTAACTAGATTTTACCTTTTAGTTTGTCTCTGTATTTATAGAGGATCAACCCAACCAAAGCCAGAAGAGCAAAGATGAGGAGCGAGAAGAAAAGAGCCTTCCATGGACCGGACCAGAATCAGGTAGATCGGAGAACGAACTCCATTCTGGAGAAAAATTTGCAAATCAACAAAATACTGCAAAATATAGAAATTATAATAATTACATTTTAAAAGAAAACAGCATCAACAGTGAAAGTCAGCATGAAATGGCATTTGCATTTCCTGTGTGTTCATACCAGTCTTGTTTACAAAAGACCTGAGAACATACTGAAGCCATCGTATGGACTCTTTATTGATCAACATGATGAAGAATCATTAGCTGGCGTAGATCCATGAAAACATAACTGACAATGACAGCTGGTTAACAGTTGTCTTCAGTGTCTGGGAATCCAGCACGCAAAAGATGCATTCAGGGAGGGGTTATGTCCTCATTTTGAGGCCATGCCTCTGTCAGTCCTGTGATCACACCTCTCTCTCTCCTCCACTTGAGTCCAGGCGAGCCTACAGCTGCCACCCATTTTGGTTTTCCTGCCTCGGGCAGAGGACCACAGGCTGGCACTTTGGGTGATCTGAGGATAACTGTGATAGCCTCTCTGCCGAGTCACCACGGATCTCTTACACCTCATGCAGTGACTGTCCCGTGCGGCTCCCCAGTGATTCGTCTGAGCCGTCTCAGATGTCGATCACAGCATTGGGGGATGGGCCGTGGATGAGGACTTGAGAGGGCTGCCAGAGCTGATGGCTATGCTTGTCGGCTTTATCCGCGAGGCTGGGGGTCCAAGCCTCCCATCTCTGAGCATTCGTGGCTGAATGATTGGTTCCTGGATATGGATCGTGGCTAATGGCTGCGCTCTGCCCTAGCTCCTTTCTTCCCAGAGATGCATGAGGAACTGACAAAGTTGTTGATGGCCCCTTTTTCGGCTAAAAAACGCTTGTTTCCCCCCTCCGTCGCCACCACCCTTGAGAACAGCCAGGGTGCGAGGACATTTCCCAGGTGGAGAGCGGCGGTGTGGCGCACTTGCACCTGCAAAACGCCACCACCTTAGCGCTGTCGTCCGTCTCCCTTCCTGACCCTGTAACACCATCAAGCTGCCTCCGCCTTGCGTGCCATGGCTGTCCTGATGGTCCAAGGTGAGCCAGATCTGGGGTTAATACAGGAGCTGCACATGGCGACCGAATTTGCTTTCTGGGCATCAAAGGTCACGCCGTGGTGTCTCAGAAAGGAAATGGCGCCCTCCTGCGTGTTCCACATCCTCTCCGCCTCATGCTGAGACCCTGTTAAGGCTGGCACGTCAAGCCTCCTGCAGGAAGGTAAGAGAATCCAGCTTATGCCTGTGGTACCCACATTCTCAATGAAAGAGCAGTTTCCTCATCCTCTGGGCTTCGTGGTGTGACAGTAGAGGGCTTACACCTCTTTTGCTGTCACCCACAGTGCCCTCTATTGCCAGCAACCTGGAATTCACGAGTAGTGGTTCCAGCCAGTCCCTGCAGGGACCAGGGCAGTGCTACTGAGATGAGATCACATTCCTGATCACGTTCTTGTGGGGTGTCAGAAGGTTAATTCCTTCTAGGTCACCCCTAGTGCCCTCCTAGGATCTCTCTGTTGTCCTGGCTGGCCTTCAGAGGGATCCCTCTTGAGCCACTTGAGCTCACTCAGTTGAGCTTAAGTTCCTGTCTGCTAAGGCAGCGCTCCTGTCACGTTTTTCGGTTTTTTCGGGAAGGACTCGGGAGAGAGAACGCTCGGGACTCGAGATACAAAAACGTAAATAGATTTAATCCAAAAAAAACTGGCAAAATAAACATACAAAAGGCAGGTAGGCAGAACAAAACCCAAAAAACCACGAAAGGAGCTCGGGAACAAAACAGAGAAACATAGTAACGTTGAAACTTAGTAACTTTGATAATCCGACAACCGTGAACACAGAACACAGGGTTTATATACACAAGAAATGAACTAAATTAACAAGACACGGCTGAAGACAATTAAACAAATTAAACACAATGGGAAGGCAGGGCACAGACAACACGTGGCTCGAGACAAAAACAATAACAAAAGTCCAGAGTGTGACATAATGCCCCCCTCCCGGAAGGTGCGTCCTCGCACCTAAAGTAACAACAAACAAAAAACAACAACTTCCGAACTGGGAATACCGGATCTTGGGAGGAGGTTCCGGTGGAGGACGACCCCCAGGAGGGGGCAAGCAGACAGGAGTCAGGGGGCACAGAAGGAGGGAGGAGCCAGGGGAGGACACAGGAGGAGTCCGGAGCAGGAGGAGATCCAGAGCCCAGCCATGATGGTCCATGGTGGCGCCGAAGGAGGAGGAGCCATGGAGGAGGAGCGGCCATCGACTCCATGGGTCCGACCGGCGGCGGAGCAGGTGGTGCAGAAGACTGAGGCCGAGCGGAGAGCCGAAGAGCCAAGGTGACGTCGGCGCTGGAGGTCGGCGAGCGCCGCCGGCCGGCGACTGACACGGAGGCGGGGACAGGAAGGGCGCTGCGGGCCAGGCGACTGAGGACTGAGGTGGAGCCGGAGGAAGGAGGAGCCTGACAGAGCCGGTGGGATGGAGGGACGAGGCCGGAGCCGAGAGAATCCCGAGGCGGCGGATGGTCGGCGACAGACCAAGGCGGAGCCGGAGGGACGATGGAGCCTGGTGGAGCTGGTGGACTGACGGACCACGGTGGAGAGGAGGGAGCTAGAAGCCCAGGGAGCCGCGGGTCTACGAGGCGAGGAGGAGTCCGGGACTCGGAGGCGGGACGGTGAGGCGAGGATCGTCCACCCTCGACGGCGATGGGGACCGGCAGACCCGTGGCGAGCTCGTGATGGAGAGCTGAGGATGAGCGCAGGGGCTGCTGGGATCCATCGTCATGGTGTGACTAGGGTGGGAGGTGGGAAAACTGGAAGCGCCACGGCGCGGGCACTGGAACTCGGGAGAGCGCTCGGGCGCGGGCACTGGAACTCGGGAGCGCTCGGGCGCGGGCACTGGAACTCGGGGAGGCGCTGGGCGCGGGCACTGGAACTCGAGGGCGCTCGGGCGCGGGCACTGGAACTCGGGGGAGCGCTCGGGGCGCGGGCACTGGAACTCGGAGGAGCGCTCGGGGCGCGGGCACTGGAACTCGGAGGAGCGCTCGGGGCGCGGGCACTGGAACTCGGGGCGCGCAGGGAACAGTCTCTGGGGCGCTAACAGGACGGGCTGGGCGGGGCCAGCGGGCTAACAGGACGGCTGGGCGGGGCCAACGGGCTAACAGGACGGCTGGGGCGGGGCCAGCGGGCTAACAGGACGGCTGGGGCGGGGCCAGCGGGCTAACAGGGCGGCTGGGCGGGACCAGCGGGCTAACAGGGCGGCTGGGCGGGACCAGCGGGCTAACAGGGCGGCTGGGCGGGACCAGCGGGCTAACAGGACGGCTGGGCGGGACCAGCGGGCTAACAGGACGGCTGGGCGGGACCAGCGACTCAGGATACACGGGAGGTGCCCAGTCTAAGTCCAAGTCCGAGTCCACATCATCCAGTTCCTCTTTTAGATCCAGCAGCCCCAGGTGGATGATCAGCTCATCCTCAGCCGATGTGCAGTGGGCGGAGCTCCACCCCGCGCTCTCGCTGTCGGCTGTCTCCACCGCGGCAAGCTCTGATGCCCGCTCACGCACCTGGTCTGTCGCAATCGGCTCGGGTCCGGTGGCGCTCCACGGCTCTGTCGCTCTCCTCAGCGATGGTTCCGTGGTCGTCCCCGGCTCAGCGATTGCGCCCTCCGTGGGCACAGGCCTGGCCTCCGCGGCGACGGGAGATGATGGGCTGGGTTCTGGATCTGGAGTGGGGCTGGTGTCGTTGTCCTCCAGCGCAACCGTTATCGGCGAGTTGCAGGACACCAGCACCCACTCGATGTGCGCGGCGGCGCTCTCTCGAGGGCCGTCCCGGACAGCTTTGCTCGTGTGGTGGTGTTCAGTCCGCGAAGTGAATCGAGCACAAAAAGCCGTCCGGGAAGCGCGAGTAGTTCGCGAGCGAGAAGTCATGCTTAGTATAGCCCTCGAGAGAGCGATCCTCCTGCTCCAGCAGGAGGATGAGAAAATTTGGAGTCGTTGTAGGGGAATCCATGAAAAAACAAACCCAAAAACAAAAGGAAAAAACGCTTTACTTTTAGGGTCGGATTATCCTGTCACGTTTCCGTGGTTTTCTCGAAAGGACTCGGAGAGAGAACGCTCGGGACTCGAGATACAAAAACGTAAATAGATTTAATCCAAAAAAACTGGCAAAATAAACATACAAAAGGCAGGTAGGCAGAACAAAACCCAAAAACCACGAAAGGAGCTCGGGAACAAAACAGAGAAACATAGTAACGTTGAAACTTAGTAACTTTGATAATCCGACAACCGTGAACACAGAACACAGGGTTTATATACACAAGGAAATGAACTAAATTAACAAGACACGGCTGAAGACAATTAAACAAATTAAACACAATGGGAAGGCAGGGCACAGACAACACGTGGCTCGAGACAAAAACAATAACAAAAGTCCAGAGTGTGACAGCTCCTGACTGCACTGTTTTGAGCCCCGGGCCTGGATATGTGCCGAAGGTTCCCACCACACCTTTCCGTGGTCAGGTGTCTCTCTGGCAGACATTTGCAGAGCTGGGGGCTGGGTGACAATGAATACCTTTGTGCGGTATTACAACCTTTGCATGGAGCCAGTTACTTTTCTGTGTTTTGAGTAACTAGTGAGAAATGGGTGGTGTCCTGCTTGCTGCGCCATTACCCTTCATATGAGGATGTGTGTGCCTTCTTTCCCAGTCGTGTTCCCTGGACAACGAACCCCGGTTGAGCATTCTCCAGCACCCCCAGCAGTCAGACTGGGCAGAGCAGAGTAAAGTATCTCTCGAAAGTTGAAATCCCTTGTTTAAAATCTACTTCTATCTGAGAAACAGCGGTTTGGCTTCTCCAGCAGCAATGTACTCACCGTTGGTCCCTGTGGCGCCATGATGGAGGAACAGAGACATTATGTCTCCTTGCCACAGCCTCAAACCATTGCTAGGGGTACTAGGGACGGCCCTGGTTACACCTGTGGTTCATTTATATATGTGCGTGACGGGAGCGGCTCAGAATTAGTTAACCACTTGCCAAATTTCATTGGCTTTTCTCTTAATCAGAGCTAATCATGGCTCCAGACAAGACCCCAGTCTGTCATTCACGGCATAACGTCTCCTTTCCCTCCATCAGAGAACGAGGGTTACCGAGACATTCTAACAAACAACCCAGTATGATTTATCCCAGTAAAACAGGATGAATATTGAGACTATTAAAAACTAAATATTATTCTGAATAAAGGTGTTTTTTGTAATTGGGTTCTCATAAAAGTAAAATTTTCATACTTTGCAGTTTATGTGTACAGTGCTAAAACTGTAAGGAATTTTTTTTTTTTTTTTTTTTTTTATTAGTCAAGCTACCAAACATGACCACACAGAGATGCCAACAGACCACTGTACCCTGAATGTAGATATGACCCGATCCATTCAGAATTATTAAACACAGCAAAAGAAAAACGAATAAAAACATTCTGAGAGAGTGTATATGACTGATGCCTATATTTACATAAAGACCACTGATCATTGATAGAAAAATGTTACATTTCTGATAAGATTTGAGAATGCTGATTGGCTAAATATTTGAATATTTCTGCAGCAGTTGGCTAAACAACCACATAAACCTGCCTTCTGTGGGAGATTTCTTGAGCACCCCAGAGCTGAACTTGATAAATCAATATCATATCATACAAAAATCATGATATATATAATATATAACAATATATAATAATAATGGCTGCATGTAAATAACCGGTGTCCCGAGACATTTTTGACTCACCGGTGATTTTGAGGTCTACGACTTTGCTGCCGTATGAACTGTCTCCACTCACATAACAGTGAAATGAACCTTCATCCTGAAATGTGAGTTTCTCCAGCCGTAGAGAGACGTCTCCATCCTTCAGTCCACCAGACTGATCTGAGCGTGGAGACAAAGAGCTTCGGTTCTTGAAACACTCCTGGATGTCCTGGATCTTCCCGTCACGATAGAAGACGATGGGGTTGTTGAACTGATCATGACGGTACCAGCGTATCTCCAGAGCTTCAGCGTTCTCCGGAGGAGAGATCCAGCAGGGCAGAATCACTGTGGATCCGATACGAGCCTCTATAGGATCACCAGGAACCTCTACAGAGAAGGACACTGATGGACACACACACGCTCACTTATATACAGTGTGTTACTCCTTTTATTTAACAGTAGCAGAGAATCAGAAACATTTTGAAACATGTCTGCATTTCCTTCAGTTTCTCAGAGACTGTTTGTGTTGGAAAGCTACGTGTGTATCAGCTACTTATGAACATATATTCACATTCATACCTGAATAGACAAATGTTCAAACGACCCCCACAACATTTCATTACAATGGAATTAAAACCCTTCTTAAATATCATTCTGGAATTTCTTTATTTTATTTGTGCACAGACAGTGTCTTCAGTAAGTTAAATTGTATTAAAAAAGTTTGACCAAACTAGTTTGACCAATAGTTAACCAAGTGACTTCCAAGTGACTTCAATTTCAAATTGAGAAAATCTCCTGACTGTCTGTGGTAAGGAACAGCATGTTGAAACTGTCTCTCAGTCGCCTTGATTTTTTTGCCTCAAGTAAGACATGATCCTGAATCAACAAAATATAGACTTATCCCAAAGTTTACCCCTAAACCGAAACCTACACGATATTGATTTTTAAAATCAGTGGGAAATGACATCTGATTAACAAATGTGTAGAAACACCTGCCCCTTATCATAAAACACATATATTCAGAAAAACAATCCCTCAAATCTGATTGGTTGATTATGATGTTTTTGCAGGAACGTCTTGTACTTGGTGAAATCTCGCTCGCCCTGTCTCTACACAGCCCTGATAAATCTTGTGAACTGTATAGCACACATGTATATCTTGACACATACATCTTGCTGTGTTCTTACCAGACGTCTCTATGAAGAGATTCAGCAGTAAAGCGATCCTGATCGACAGCATGACTGTGAAAAAACATAAAACAACCTCTGAGGGAGATAAATAACACGAGAGACACAATCGATCAGACTGTCGTATTCAATGAGAAAACAACCTCACCAGAGACATGTGAAAATCCAAATGCACTCCTGTACGTCCTCTTTTTCTTTCGCTTTCTAAAAATGCGGCCAGGTGTGATCGAGTGTAAAGATATTTAGGGTGTGGCAAAGTCTTGTTTTCTTTGACAGGTTTGCTTTGATGACAATTCCCTGTGCTCTCTGGACTTTCATGACTTCATCTTATGCCAGTTTCTTACTCTTCTCCGGCTCTTTGTCTCGCAGCTATAAGTTGCAAATAACTTTCAAACTGAATGTGCTTCATCAGGAAATCTGAAGTCAACTCTAAACTACTAGATATTTTCGTCCAAAACCTGAGGTGAAGAGTTAGCTTTATCAATGACACTGAGGGTGGCAGAGCATCAGAGTGATTAAAAGCATGATCACTTTTCCAAACAAAGACAGAATTTAACTGATAATGTAATGCTCGAGTCATAAAACACACAGAATCAACCTCCACCTTTGCTTTTATTCACAGAAGAATTAAACGGCAAAACCCACAAACACAATATAGGCTATATTGAAAAACATGCTCTGCCACATGGAATTTACAAAACGCAAAAATATTAATGCAAACTAACAAAAAAAACATCCATTAAGAATAATCACACATGTTGATTATTAGATATTTTGATGAAAATATAATTACTTAACTGGCATGGATAAACTGTATATTTAACTCAACTCAACTTTATTCAACACCACAAGTGGAACAAAAGTGCTGTACAATAAAAACAATAAAATTAAAATGAAACGGCAAGATCAAGACATACAAAATAAATACAAACATAATACATACATCAATCAAAAAACATTATGGAATGCTAGAGAAAACAAATACGTTTTAAGCACACTCTGGAATAAACCCAATGTAGGGGAGGATTTTACACCCAATGGAGGGTCATTCCAGAGCCTGGGAGCTGCAACAGAGAAACTACGGTTAACTTTGCATTTTAAACAGGAACGTGGAAACATAAGGAGCAACTGGGTCATTTAAGCGCAAAGATCTACTAGATCTACAAGGACTGATTAAATCTGATATATATTCTGGTACAAGACCAGGCAAAGCCTTATAAACATACAACAACACTTAAATTCTGTATCTAATGGGTGACCAATGCATTTTCTTTAACACAGGAGCAATATGCTCTCTCTTCTTAGTACATGTTAAAAGTCTGGCAGCTGAATTCTGGACAAGCTGCAAACGAGAGAGAGAGGCCTGACTCACACCCAAATACAACACATTATAGTAGTCTAGTCAGGATCACAAAAAGAAAGGATAGGCTTCAATTTAGATATGGATCTAAGGTGGAAAAAGCTATTCTTAACCACAGCATTGATTTGACGGTCAAATTTAAGTGAAAAGTAACACCAAGGTTTCTCCAGGCAATCATAAGCACTTTATACAAACCTTGTTACTAAATAAAATCACCTGTTTTATCCTAATTTAGTTGGACAAAATTATTTGCCAACCAGCATTTAACTTCAGTCAGATAGTCATGCAGAAATCAAATGGTAAACTTTTGCCCATATTTCAGTGGTAAATAAATCTGAGAGTCATATCAAAAATAGCACCTAAAGGGAGCATATAAAGGTTTAAAGATAAAGGATAAAGGATAAAAGGACTCCTAGGAATAGACTTTATTGAGGAAGTAAAAGGACCAGTTGTAATTGTACGAAAAGCCAATTCTGAAATCAGACTTTGTTTTGACATGTGACAAGCCAATCGAGAAAGAGATAGATACCCCATTCCTACAGTAGATGAATTTCTACAAAGCATGAACGGATCGGAGATCTTCAGCAAATCTGGATGTTAAATGTTATCACACCACAATATCTACGGTTGACAATGGAGTAAACAGATACAAGTGTCTCATTTTCAACACCTGCATGCTGTCATGAACAGAATGTGGTCTGACTCTGAATCCTGCAAAATCAAAAAACTTCATGGGTATGTCACACGGAAAGAATTAGTCCTCACAAGATGGGATCTAAGCAAGAAAAGAGACGAGGACATTAAAATAGTCCCAGTCTCCATTATGGAAAAGAGTTCAGTGCTTGAGAAAGACCATTTATTGTTTGTCAGAGACTCTAAATCCATTCACTTCATCATCTCTGTAGATAGAACATGTCCATTGCTCTCATTCCATTAAATAATTCCACTGTTTTTGTGAAAAAGGAAAGAGCACAGTGTTGGATAAGCAAGACTGTTCCTGATTTTTCCACATGCATGTAACACATACGTAGTTTAGTACATAAGAATGACGCATAAATATATTTGTAGTTAACCCTAACCCGAGATTTGTCAGATGTGTTTGACCCTAACACCAAATACATGAAACTTACATCATCTTCATGCAAGTAGCCTGGTAATCTAACACCTGATCTTAACATTGGATGAAGATTAGTGTTTTTGACCTTCTTCACGTACAGTACAGAACAACAGTGGTCTGTCAGGTCAGTCTTAGCTGTGCATACTCTGTAAAAGCTGACTTGACTCTATAAATATGGGGCAATCCAGAATTTCAAGCACTCCCTGATCTCCAACTCCAGGATTAAAGAGAGGAACGACTGGTCCAGAGAATATGCTGCTGATGGTCAGGAGATGTTTACTCTCTGTCACGTTGTAAAATGACAGCTGACCTTCATCATAATCTAACAGAACTCCCAGTCGTTCAGGTCTCAGTGTCAGTGAGAGTTTAACTGGTGGATCAGTGTTGGTGTAAAAGCCATTAGGACCATCTGAACACAAGAACCAGAAACCGGCTGATGGAGTTAAAGCAGATCTGTCTCTTGAAGTAAAGCTTCCATCTTTCGCCACACCAATTAACCAGTAGTTTTTAGGAGATATACCTGTTTGTGCTAGTTTTACCTCCCAATAGTGAAGACCAGAAGTGAATCTTTGAGCTCCAAATGCACATAATTCATAAGAAAATCCATCTCCACTTGGACTATATTCTGGACCGTTCCTCACCATTTTACAGTCCTGAGAAAGCTTCAGCTCTGGATGTGAACATTCAGGGTCAATAGTGACCTCAACTATACGTAAAGAGATAACAGCGATTATTAATCCTCATGTATTTGAGATGATATTCACACAAATATGCAAATATAACTGACATCATACCTGCATGTTTCCTCAGTTCTTCTATATTTATGTCTTCTACAAAAATAATGAATAAAGGCATAATTTGGGAGTATGATATTAATGATATAACTGGAAATATCTACAGTATCAGTATGCAACAGAAATGAGTCTTTTATGGATGACAGTAATAACAATAACATAATAACATAATTAACAAGTAGTGAATAATTATGAGACTGTCACGGTAGGAAATAAACTGGTTCATAAATAAAATTAAATTGCATTTTAATCCTCTCAGATATTGACTGACATAAAAACATATACTTCTTTAGTTTCAGAAACTGGTATTTTCTCCCAGTAAAGCTATGTCTGAAAGGGTTCATCAAATTTAATATCAATTTAATTAAAAGGTTATTTTTACTTACTTTCTTTAGCTGGTTTCGTTCCTGCAGAGCAGATAAAAAAATAACATGTGAGATACAAAAAATAACATCCTTAAAAACGTTTAACTAGATTTTACCTTTTAGTTTGTCTCTGTATTTATAGAGGATCAACCCAACCAAAGCCAGAAGAGCAAAGATGAGGAGCGAGAAGAAAAGAGCCTTCCATGGACCGGACGAATCAGGTAGATCGGAGAACGAACTCCATTCTGGAGAAAAATTTGCAAAATCAACAAAATACTGCAAAATATAGAAATTATAATAATTACATTTTAAAAAGAAAACAGCATCAACAGTAAAAGTCAGCATGAAATGGCATTTGCATTTCCTGTGTGTTCATACCAGTCTTGTTTACAAAAGACCTGAGAACATACTGAAGCCATCGTATGGACTCTTTATTGATCAACATGATGAAGAATCATTAGCTGGCGTAGATCCATGAAAACATAACTGACAATGACAGCTGGTTAACAGTTGTCTTCAGTGTCTGGGAATCCAGCACGCAAAAGATGCATTCAGGGAGGGGTTATGTCCTCATTTTGAGGCCATGCCTCTGTCAGTCCTGTGATCACACCTCTCTCTCCTCCACTTGAGTCCAGGCGAGCCTACAGCTGCCACCCATTTTGGTTTTCCTGCCTCGGGCAGAGGACCACAGGCTGGCACTTTGGGTGATCTGAGGATAACTGTGATAGCCTCTCTGCCGAGTCACCACGGATCTCTTACACCTCATGCAGTGACTGTCCCGTGCGGCTCCCCAGTGATTCGTCTGAGCCGTCTCAGATGTCGATCACAGCATTGGGGGATGGGCCGTGGATGAGGACTTGAGAGGGCTGCCAGAGCTGATGGCTATGCTTGTCCGGGCCGCCGCGAGTATTGGGCTGGAGGGGTCCAAGCCTCCCATCTCTGAGCATTCGTGGCTGAATGATTGGTTCCTGGATATGGATCGTGGCTAATGGCTGCGCTCTGCCCTAGCTCCTTTCTTCCCAGAGATGCATGAGGAACTGACAAAGTTGTTGATGGCCCCTTTTTCGGCTAAAAAACGCTTGTTTCCCCCCTCCGTCGCCACCACCCTTGAGGACAGCCAGGGGGTACGAGGACATTTCCCAGGTGGAGAGGGCGGTTGTGGCGCACTTGCACCTGCAAAATGCCACCACCTTAGCGCTGTCGTCCGTCTCCCTTCCTGACCCTGTAACACCATCAAGGTGCCTCCGCCTTGCGTGCCATGGCTGTCCTGATGGTCCAAGGGAGAGCCAGATCTGGGGTTAATACAGGAGCTGCACATGGCGACCGAATTTGCTCTCTGGGCATCAAAGATCATGCCGTGCTGTCTCAGAAAGGAAATGGCGCCCTCCTGCGTGTTCCACATCCTCTCCGCCTCATGCTGAGACCCTGTTAAGGCTGGCACGTCAAGCCTCCTGCAGGAAGGTAAGAGAATCCAGCTTATGCCTGTGGTACCCACATTCTCAATGAAAGAGCAGTTTCCTCATCCTCTGGGCTTCGTGGTGTGACAGTAGAGGGCTTACACCTCTTTTGCTGTCACCCACAGTGCCCTCTATTGCCAGCAACCTGGAATTCACGAGTAGTGGTTCCAGCCAATCCCTCCAGGGACCGGGGCAGTGCTACTGAGATGAGATCACATTCCTGATCACGTTCTTGTGGGGTGTCAGAAGGTTAATTCCTTCTAGGTCACCCCTAGTGCCCTCCTAGGATCTCTCTGTTGTCCTGGCTGGCCTTCAGAGGGATCCCTCTTGAGCCACTTGAGCTCACTCAGTTGAGCTTAAGTTCCTGTCTGCTAAGGCAGCGCTCCTGACTGCACTGTTTTGAGCCCCGGGCCTGGATATGTGCCGAAGGTTCCCACCACACCTTTCCGTGGTCAGGTGTCTCTCTGGCAGACATTTGCAGAGCTGGGGGCTGGGTGACAATGAATACCTTTGTGCGGTATTACAACCTTTGCATGGAGCCAGTTACTTTTCTGTGTTTTGAGTAACTAGTGAGAAATGGGTGGTGTCCTGCTTGCTGCGCCATTACCCTTCATATGAGGATGTGTGTGCCTTCTTTCCCAGTCGTGTTCCCTGGACAACGAACCCCGGTTGAGCATTCTCCAGCACCCCCAGCAGTCAGACTGGGCAGAGCAGAGTAAAGTATCTCTCGAAAGTTGAAATCCCTTGTTTAAAATCTACTTCTATCTGAGAAACAGCGGTTTGGCTTCTCCAGCAGCAATGTACTCACCGTTGGTCCCTGTGGGCGCCATGATGGAGGGAACAGAGACATTATGTCTCCTTGCCACAGCCTCAAACCATTGCTAGGGGTACTAGGGACGGCCCTGGGTTACACCTGTGGTTCATTTATATGTGCGTGACGGGAGCGGCTCAGAATTAGTTAACCACTTGCCAAATTTCATTGGCTTTTTCTCTTAATCAGAGCTAATCATGGCTCCAGACAAGACCCCAGTCTGTCATTACGGCATAACGTCCCCTTTCCCTCCATCAGAGAACGAGGGTTACCGAGACATTCTAGCAAACAACCCAGTATGATTTATCCCAGTAAAACAGGATGAATATTGAGACTATTAAAAACTAAATATTATTCTGAATAAAGGTGTTTTTTGTAATTGGGTTCTCATAAAAGTAAAATTTTCATACTTTGCAGTTTATGTGTACAGTGCTAAAACTGTAAGGAATTTTTTTTTTTTTATTAGTCAAGCTACCAAACATGACCACACAGAGATGCCAACAGACCACTGTACCCTGAATGTAGATATGACCCGATCCATTCAGAATTATTAAACACAGCAAAAGAAAAACGAATAAAAACATTCTGAGAGAGTGTATATGACTGATGCCTATATTTACATAAAGACCACTGATCATTGATAGAAAAATGTTACATTTCTGATAAGATTTGAGAATGCTGATTGGCTAAATATTTGAATATTTCTGCAGCAGTTGGCTAAACAACCACATAAACCTGCCTTCTGTGGGAGATTTCTTGAGCACCCCAGAGCTGAACTTGATAAATCAATATCATATCATACAAAAATCATGATATATATAATATATAACAATATATAATAATAATGGCTGCATGTAAATAACCGGTGTCCCGAGACATTTTTGACTCACCGGTGATTTTGAGGTCTACGACTTTGCTGCTGTATGAACTGTCTCCACTCACATAACAGTGAAATGAACCTTCATCCTGAAATGTGAGTTTCTCCAGCCGTAGAGAGACGTCTCCATCCTTCAGTCCACCAGACTGATCTGAGCGTGGAGACAAAGAGCTTCGGTTCTTGAAACACTCCTGGATGTCCTGGATCTTCCCGTCACGATAGAAGACGATGGGGTTGTTGAACTGATCATGACGGTACCAGCGTATCTCCAGAGCTTCAGCGTTCTCCGGAGGAGAGATCCAGCAGGGCAGAATCACTGTGGATCCGATCGAGAGCCTCTATAGGATCACCAGGAACCTCTACAGAGAGGACACTGATGGACACACACACGCTCACTTATATACAGTGTGTTACTCCTTTTATTTAACAGTAGCAGAGAATCAGAAACATTTTGAAACATGTCTGCATTTCCTTCAGTTTCTCAGAGACTGTTTGTGTTGGAAAGCTACGTGTGTATCAGCTACTTATGAACATATATTCACATTCATACCTGAATAGACAAATGTTCAAACGACCCCCACAACATTTCATTACAATGGAATTAAAACCCTTCTTATCATTCTGGAATTTCTTTATTTTATTTGTGCACAGACAGTGTCTTCAGTAAGTTAAATTGTATTAAAAAAGTTTGACCAAACTAGTTTGACCAATAGTTAACCAAGTGACTTCCAAGTGACTTCAATTTCAAATTGAGAAAATCTCCTGACTGTCTGTGGTAAGGAACAGCATGTTGAAACTGTCTCTCAGTCGCCTTGATTTTTTTGCCTCAAGTAAGACATGATCCTGAATCAACAAAATATAGACTTATCCCAAAGTTTACCCCTAAACCGAAACCTACACGATATTGATTTTTAAAATCAGTGGGAAATGACATCTGATTAACAAATGTGTAGAAACACCTGCCCCTTATCATAAAACACATATATTCAGAAAAACAATCCCTCAAATCTGATTGGTTGATTATGATGTTTTTGCAGGAACGTCTTGTACTTGGTGAAATCTCGCTCGCCCTGTCTCTACACAGCCCTGATAAATCTTGTGAACTGTATAGCACACATGTATATCTTGACACATACATCTTGCTGTGTTCTTACCAGACGTCTCTATGAAGAGATTCAGCAGTAAAGCGATCCTGATCGACAGCATGACTGTGAAAAAACATAAAACAACCTCTGAGGGAGATAAATAACACGAGAGACACAATCGATCAGACTGTCGTATTCAATGAGAAAACAACCTCACCAGAGACATGTGAAAATCCAAATGCACTCCTGTACGTCCTCTTTTTCTTTCGCTTTCTAAAAATGCGGCCAGGTGTGATCGAGTGTAAAGATATTTAGGGTGTGATCAGACAGGTGTCTGTATTTTCTCTGAGGTGATTGAATGCAAAGAAAAATATGCTTTTTCCACTTTTACATGTAAGTTGTAAGAGATTTCCCTCCACATTTTCTCCTGTTCTTGGACTTTATTCCCTGCAGCATGTGATCGTATGACAGTATGGATCGATACTGAGCACGACTGATGTCTGTTCTGTTCCTGTGTGGGATGGATGAACACTTTTGGTCATTTTTACATTCGATATGGCTTTGTGTTTAATCTTTTTTTAGAGAGAGGTTTAGAAAGAGATTTTTTCTACATTAATATTTAATAAAAGTGCTGCATTAGAACTCTGAAAGCCAAAAATACAGACATATAATGGAAAATACACTTGAATATATAACAACTTAAATAGTGTCTTATAGACTGAAGTAGAAAGGCACAGAGAGAGCGCCACCTACAGACAGGTCAGGAAATAATAACCAGCTGTGTGTGCTTCTGGTCTTATTCTTAAATACTTAATAAGAATCATCGCTGAAGAGGAAACGCAGGACATCTTGAAGAAGGTGTAAAATCATTTCTCTTCTTTTAATGCTGCTCTGTGTCATCCATTAGAATATCTAAAGGCACGTTTACGCATTATTTAATGACACATTTTACACATTATGTTGTACATAACATATTTATAAATCCCTGGTGTGTTGTGTCAAGATCAGCTATTACCATTATATTATCACAGATCCGTCTGGCTTCAGAAGACTTATCATATATCATTAATCAACTGATAATCTGCTGTTTCTGTTTTGAATCTGTAGTTTACATCCTGAAACACTACATTTAGAGCACGCTCATGAAAAGTGACGAGGATCATGAGTTACACTGATATTCTGTGATGTTCAGCTATAATTATGAATGTAGACTTTAATCATTTCAGGATTATTTGAAATGAATGGATAAATGAACAGGCCTCAGAATCCTGTGTTGTTGGAGCAGGAAAGCGGAGGTCATGCCAAAGCGCTCATGCTTCCTGTTTTAATCCGGACACGTTTAGCCGTTTAATCACCTTTAAGACGTTCTGACGCAGAGACGGAGACACAGACTGAGCAGGACCTTCAGATCCTCAGCTTCATCTTCATCTCTCCACGGTAAGATCTGTCTGTTCAGTTTAACAGCAGCTTCAATGTGGTTTCTGAAGTGTTTAGGATGGATTTGTGCCGTTGTTTTTTGAATTACATTTGAAGAAGAACTCAAATTCTTGTCTTAAATATCTTCTTAAAGTTAAGAAAACTGCCGACTGGTCGTAGATCCATAGAGAGTAAGAGTTTTATTGAAATTGTTATTGTTATTCAGAATATTGAACATTACAAAATAATAAAACTTGTAAGATTCTGTGTAACTACTACATTACTACTACATTTTTTCAAGAGCTGCACTTAAGAAAATTCTTCTTAGAATGTCTAGAAATTTCTTCATTCATTTCTTAAGAAGAATTTCCTGAATCCGGACCCAGGATATTATGTGACAAATGGAATGTATTTGTAGACTCAACAATATGTATCATTATTTATTTATTTATGTTTAGAATATTTAAAAATGTACTTTCTAAAAAAAAGTCTATTTTTTGATTAATGTTTAGAGACAAAAGAACTACAGCGGTTTGACATCAGAAATAATTTAGTAAAGCACTCATGATGAAAACCTATGTTTGTAAGTTATGTGTTCAACTGTTTGCTGATGCTTTTCTAAAGAGAAGCGTTTATATGTGTTTATACTGATATTGTGCTCGTGTCTCTGTAGAGCTGCAGAATGGCACAGAAAGCAGAAAAAACTCCGTCTACAGAGAGGTGAGGAAACAAACTGAACTCGTGTTAAAACACAACAAAAAAACTTGAAGATTAGAGGACAATCATGCAAAAGTTTCTGTTCTGATCTGCATGTTTTCTTCATTAACCTCAACCAAATCCAGCCAAGCAGCCGATGGCTCCGGCCCCAAGTCGGCCCTCCGAAAGACAGCATCCGCCGACGCCACCAAGAAGAAGAAAACCAAGAAATCCAATGAGGATGCCATGAACAAGGTGTACACGAACCTGCTGAACAGCGTCTTCGGACAGGTATCTCACTCTTACTACAGCCTGAAGCTCCTCGATCAGCTTCAAATCACTACTTATTTTCTAATGACCCTTCATTATGATCACAATCTGACACGATCCAAAAATGCTATTTAATGATCATTTAATAATTCTGAGTGATGAACGCAGCAAACTGAAGTAACCTTCTCTTGATGAGCCTCAATGATATCTATCTTCATGCTTAAACGTGCGGAAGAGATTAATTGCACTTATTTATTTGTGACTGAAACGATGGAGCAGAGTAAGTCCTCCACGCTTCACATGAGCACTGCTGCTGATGAAGTCAAACACCGTGTGTATTCATCTCAGAGCGTGTTTAACCCTGTAATCACACTCAGACTGTAATAATAGCACATGACGCGGTTCAGTGTCACTCTTCATCTACTCTAACGAGGTTTAATGAGGCTTAAGCAGACAGAACAGGACTGAAGGACAGTGGTGGTGATTGATTCATGACTTGTTTCGAGCTCTACACGTGTGTGTGTGTGTCTGTGTGTGTGTGTGTGTCTGTGTGTGTGTGTGTCTGTGTGTGTGTGTGTGTGTGTGTGTGTGTGTGTGTGTGTGTGTGTGTGTGTGTGTGTGTGTGTGTCTGTGTGTGTGTGTGTGTGTGTGTGTGTGTGTGTGTGTGTGTGTGTGTGTGTGTCTGTGTGTGTGTGTGTCTCTGTGTGTGCGTGTGTGTGTGTGTGTGTGTCCTTCTTATAGTGTTGAACACAGATCAAATTTGATGATTACTTTGACATGAAATATAAAATCTGACCCTATTCTAGTGTTGCTTTTAAAACCCAAATCTTTGAAGATTTTAATTATACTCTTTTTTAATTTATGGACCCTTGAAATTAAAATTTTACTAAGAAAACATGTTTTTGTTATGATGTACTGATTAAAATGAGTAATAACAGCCTAATTAGTATATTAGCACTGTTTAGATCTCTCTTTGTGTTGTTCTCATCAGATGTGATGGTAAAACTCACTAACTCAACTGATAGCTCATGATATAGTAAAAAAAGTTGTTGTTGTTTTTTTTTTTAGATTTTTTCTAATACGATTTAGCAAATTGCAGCAAGTAGAGTTAAAGTTATGTAAAAATAAATAACAAAGGAAAAACTAATTGAAATCTGTACATGAAATATTTTCATAAGAGTATAAAAACTTTTTATTTGCCATCTTAATAATGTGCAAATTACAGTGTGTAAAGTTAAACTGAGTAAACATGTATAATGAAAGACTAAAAAGCAAAATAGAATAAACTGAATTGATTTGTTTAGATTTTTAAATGTATTTCATTTGAACATGTAAGCAGTTAAATCATGTGAAAACAATGAAATAGCAAAATAGCAACATTTATGCTGTGCAAAACTGGGCAATGAAAAACATTAACAGAAGAGAGAGTGAAAAAAACATTTTCATCAGATTATTTAATCGACACAGTTTGTGACCCAAAAACACGCCATGGAAACTTGGATGGAGTTGAAAGCTTTAATCTGAATGTGTCCCAATTGATTCTGGGCCTCTAATCAAAACAACACTTGATTATTTTAGACCATCAGCTCTTATAACAACCACATACACAACTAATGTGATCTCTCTGTGTTTTCTGTCAGGAGCGAGAGCTGTCTCAGCCAGAGCTGGATGGTGAGCATCACTCCATCTGACCACACGTCACATCACAGATATCAAATCACAAAGCATCAAATCACAAATCATCAAATCATAAAACATCACATCTCAGATAATCACAGATATCAAATCACAAAACATCACATCTCAGATAATCACCTCACAGATATCAAATCACAAAACATCACATCTCAGATCATCACAGCACAGATATCAAATCACAAAACATCACATCTCAGATCATCACAGCACAGATATCAAATCACAAATCATCAAATCACAAAACATCACATCTCAGATCATCACATCACAGATATCAAATCACAAATCATCAAATCACAAAACATCACATCTCAGATCATCACAGCACAAATCACAAAACATTACAGCACAGATCATCACATCACAGATATCAAATCACAAAACATCACATCTCAGATCATCACATCACATCTCAGATCATCACCTCACAGATATCAAATCACAAAACATCACATCTCAGATCATCACATCACAGATATCAAATCACAAAACATCACATCTCAGATCATCACCTCACAGATATCAAATCACAAACTATCAAATCACAAAACATCACATCTCAGATCATCACATCACAGATATCAAATCACAAACTATCAAATCACAAAACATCACATCTCAGATCATCACATCACAGATATCAAATCACAAAACATCACATCTCAGATCATCACATCACAGATATCAAATCACAAAACATCACATCTCAGATCATCACATCACAGATATCAAATCGCAAAACATCACATCTCAGATCATCACATCACAGATATCAAATTGCAAACCATCAAATCACAAAACATCACATCTCAGATCATCACATCTCAGATATCAAATCACAAAACATCACATCTCAGATCATCACATCACAGATATCAAATTGCAAACCATCAAATCACAAAACATCACATCTCAGATCATCACATCTCAGATATCAAATCACAAAACATCACATCTCAGATCATCACATCACAGATATCAAATCACAAATCATCAAATCACAAAACATCACATCTCAGATCATCACATCACAGATATCAAATCACAAAACATCCCATCTCAGATCATCACATCACAGATATCAAATCACTAAACATCACATCTCAGATCATCACAGCACAGATCATCAAAACACAGATCATCACATCACAGACATCAAATCACTAAACATCACAGCACAGATCAGCACAGCATAGATCATCAAATCACAGATCATCACATCACATAGCAGATATCAAATCACAAATCATCAAATCACAAAACATCACATCTCAGATCATCACAGCACAAATCTCGAAACATCACAGCACAGATCATCAAAACACAGATCATCACTTAGATCATAAAATCACATTAAATATATCAAATCACAAATCATCATCTTTCAGATCATTACATTTATCACGGATCTCAAATCACAAATCATAAAATAACAAAACATCACATCTCAGATCATCCCTTCTCCACTCAACATCTCCTCACACCTGCTTGTGTTCCAGAGCTGGCCGAGGCCTTCAAAGAGTTTGATTACGATCAGGACGGCTATCTGAACTATAAGGATCTGGCCGAGTGCATGCGGACGATGGGCTACATGCCCACAGAGATGGAGCTGCTGGAGATCATCCAGCAGATCAAGATGAGGCGTCAGTATCTGTACACACTAACATTAAGAACTGAAGCATCATATATCAGCGTCTCAGCTCACCTGCTCTTTCTGTGTGTTCAGTTGGAGGTCTGATGGATTTCGATGATTTCTGTGAGTTGATGGGTCCCAGGATGATGGTGGAGACGGCGGATATGCTGGGACTCAAAGAGCTCAAAAGCTCCTTCTGTCAGGTACAAAAACAACCACAAACACTTATATCACGTTTGAGATCGGTATGATTTTTAAAGGAGGCCAAGGACACATTAAATCCATCAAAAGGGACAGTAAAGACATTCATAACGTGGCATAGCGTGCATCATCAGGTTTCTGTCTGATTTATAGCGTGCTAAAAAGAGGAATCCTCTCTGGAAAAACTTTACTAAGTCAACAAAATCAAACTCCAGATTCATGTGTAGGACGTGTATGCAGATTTATGCATATGTCATGAATTTCAATAACATTTCTGAAAACCTGTAATCCATTAAACGTTTGCATCAATCAGCTGTAGTATGAAAAAAACTATTATTTATTTAATCTCCCTCTTCAGCTGTAATGTCTTGTCTTAAATATACCTGAGCGGCTTCCTTTGAGCAGTGAATGAGCTGTGCGTGTTTGATGTTTGCCCTCAGTTTGACACTGATGGCGATGGGAAGATCTCTCTGGACGAGATGAAGGAGGCAGTCAAGACACTGTTAGGAGAGAAACTCAAGAAAGGAGAGCTGGAGGAGATCCTGAAGGAGCTGGACCTGAACGGAGATGGAACCGTGGATTTCGACGGTGAGAGATTTGACTGAACAGCAACATGATATAACATAAGAGATGTGAAGCAGCGGTGGTCTGTAATGTGAATCTGATTGGACTCTTCCAGAGTTCGTGATGATGCTGTCGGTGCGATAACTCCCTCTTCTACGGCCCTCATCCAACAGCAGACGATACGAGGAGACTGGAAATATCTTTATAACAGACGGTTCTGCAACGAAAATACACTTCTCTGATTTTGCTCTGCTCTGTAGTATTTCATGGACTAATACTGATGACTATAATAGTTTCAATCTGTTTATTTTAAACATTGCATGAATGGAGGTTGCCAAGTATTTTCTGTGAAATGAGTTAATTATTTATATAAGTGTGAAACTAGATCCAGACATTTTTAAATGTTGTAAATGATTTGTTAAAGTAACGCACTGCAGCATGAAGCTGACTCAGATTTTAATGTGAAATACTGTATACGTGTTTTAATGCATAGAGATATTTTTATGAATAGATATTTGATCAAAGGGTCAAGTTTATTTTTTTAATAAACAGTAAAAGTCTGAAAAAGTGTGAGAATGTATCTAAACATTATAAAAAAAACTATTTTGTAAATGTTTTAAACAGCACAGAAATAAAACGGAAAATAAAAACTATATTTCTAAAGCGTCAGTGTGTGAAACTCAGGGATGAGAACATCGGGAAAAACCCTTCGGAAAGTTTTCTTGGGCCTCGTTTATGTTTCACTAAACCCATCCTAGATCAGATCTTACAATCATTTATTATATATACGTTTGATTTATAGAATGATCGTACGAAAAGAAAACACACCTATGACTCTCTTTCAGATGTGAAATCTATAAATGATCTATAATTAATATCATTAACATGTAAAAGATCACCAGTCATTATAATTTAGAACAACTTTAGTTTTCAAAAACCTGCAATACTCAATAAAAAGTGTGTTTTTTTTATAAACGTGAGCGCTGTGACACACACACACACACACACACACACACACACACACACATACACACACACACATTACACACACACACACACACACACACACACACACACACACACACACACACACACACACACACACACACACACACACACACACACACACACACACACACACACACACACACACACACACACACACACACACACATATACACACACACACACACACACACACACACACACACACACACACACACACACACACACACACTCACACACACACACTCGAAGCTGACGGTGTCATGGAAAGGTCTGGAGGAATAAAAGAGGAACTTCTTAAGCTCTACCTGGAAACAGCAGAGAGCAGGATTATCTCCAGCAGAACATGATGAACAGGAGCAGAGCAGGGCCCCGGGTCCGTCACTGACCCCTGAAGGTCAAGAGCATCACTACAGCTGACCACAGAGATCCACAGCCTACTAAATCATGCTTTAATACTTTAACAGTAACAGATGAAAAGTCAAAATGATGATTTAGCATGTCTCACTTTCATTTTATATCATTATAACTCATAAGAATAATTTTGACTATATGTATATATATATATATATATATATGTATATATATATATATATATATATATATATATATATTCACAATCTTAAAGTGCACCTTTGCTACTGTCTTTAAGGCGTAATATTTTTGCACTTTTTTATATTTACAGCAGTTTAAAACTGTTTTAGGATTCAAAACATTCACGAGGATCAGTTTGTGCGCCCTCTGTTGGAGATTTCTGATTATCTGACCAAACTAAACGCATTAGTTTCGTTTTTCGTGTTTTTTTTACTTCTTTATGAACAACTTTTATTCTTTTGTCCTCCTCGTGTGCTCAGTAACTCAAGATCTTTGTTTCTGCTGAGGTTTATAGATGTGGAGTGTTTTCTGGAGGAAAGGCTGGTGTGTGTTCGTGTGTTGTTTTCAGTGTGTTTGTGTTCGTGTTCTTCGGAGTCGTTTCTTCTGCGTTTGTGTGTTGCGACGTAAGCACGTCATCCGGGTATTTCCGCGCACACGGAGACTGGAGGCGGGGGCGCGCGGAAGAGAGCGTCGTTCTGCGTGTCGTTCATTCTTCACTGGAGCGCGGAAACGCGTCGAACGCGAGCGGAGCCGCAGAGAGGCGCGACATGGAGGGTAAGTCGGGCGTTCTGATGCCGCGCTGCTCCTCTGAACGGGGGAACGGTGTGTGTGAGTGTGTGTGTGAGTGTGTGTGTGTGTGTGTGTGTGTGTGTGAGTGTGTGTGTGTGTGTGTGTGTGTGTGTGTGTGTGTGTGTGTGTGTGTGTGTGTGTGTGTGTGTGTGTGTGTGTGTGTGTGTGTGTGTGTGTGTGTGTGTGTGTGTGTGTGTGTGTGAGTCCGCTCGGGAGGGAAAGTCCCGTCGGTGAAGTTTTGCTCTCGGTTTCGGCGGAGAACCGTCCGTTCCGTTCCGTTCCGCTCTTCGCTGATCGCGAAGCTGTCGACCGGGAACACAACACAACTTTAGTTCTGACGCGTTACGGCCTACAGGTGTGTGTGTGTGTGTGTGTGTGTGTGTGTGTGTGTGTGTGTGTGTGTGTGTGTGTGTGAGAGAGAGAGAGAGAGAGATTGTTTGTTTGTGTGTTTGAGAGCGAGTGTGTGTGTGTGAGAGAGAGAGTTTGATTACTTGTTTGTGTGTGTGTGTGTGTGTGTGTGTGTGTGTGTGTGTGTGTGTTCGTGTGTGTGTTTGAGATTTGATTTCACAGATAAAATAAGACATCAGGTCAGGTAGTACTGGTAAAGTCTGCTGGTTAGTAGGTTAATGGGTGGGTTAGGGTTAGTAAACACTATGACCTCACAAACAATAGTGAAAGTAAAGCTGCTCATCAGAGCAAAGAATGAAGAGGATTTTATAAATACATGAACAGACGTCACTGATGAGATCTGAATGTGTTTAAACCACAGACCCCTGAACAGAACCTGGTCTAGACCTCATCTAAATCTAGGTTCATCTAAACTGGTTTACCAGTCTGAAAATATTTACTTTGTGTTAAACTCATTTTTCTCTTCATCGCTATATCACTGTATTATGTAGTTGTATTTTAATGATTTATTTACATATTTTATTTCTATTTAAACTATATAATTTTGTATTATTTATTTGTCTGCTTTTTATACATTTATTTAAATATTTATCATCTTGTAAACAAATTGTATACTATTTAATTACATCTTATTTACTTCATCTATAAACTAAATCTAAAACTATAACCAAAATGATTAAATCTTATTTTATTTGTGTTAATGTTTTTGTATATAATATATACTTTTTATACTTTATTACTATATTATAATTATATTATTATTGTTATTATAAAACACTTTATTACTTATTCATGTTCTTTTATTAACTTTCTTACGGTCCCCGGGCCCCAGAAACCCCTGGTCTGTGATATTTCTTCGTTAACAAACATATATTATATAAACATGACTGTGTTTTATATTAGTGTCAGATCTATAACTGATGGAGAGCTGAAGAAGTAAAGGCTCCTCAGAAGATGTGAGATGTTTAGGAGGTCCGTGAAGATCATCAAAGTAAAGCTCCTCAAAAGATCCTGATGATCAGGTTCTTCTAGAAAATGATTGATGGAGAATCAAGTAAAGAGTTGATCTGGAGATATGAGCTTTACTTGATCAGAATCAGTCCAGAAGAGCTTCTACACTCAAAGATCTTTCCTGGATCAAACACTCAGCTGTCAATCAGAGACAGAAGAGACTGCGCTCGCTCAGAGCTTTCATTATCCACACCGTTCCTGGTGTGTGTGTGTGTGTGTGTGTGTGTGTGTGTGTGTGTGTGTGTGTGTGTGTGTGTGTGTGTGTGTGTGTGTGTGTGTGTGTGTGTGTGTGTGTGTGTGAGTGTGTGTGTGTGTGTGTGTGTGTGTGTGTGTGTGTGTGTGTGTGTGTGTGTGTGTGTGTGTGTGTGTGTGTGTGTGTGTGTGTGTGTGTGTGTGTGTGTGTGTGTGTGTGTGTGTGTGTGTGTGTGTGTGTGTGTGTGTGTGTGTGTGTGTGTGTGTGTGTGTGTGTGTGTGTGTGTGTGTGTGTGTGTGTGTGTGTGTGTGTGTGTGTGTGTGTGTGTGTGTGTGTGTGTGTGTGTGTGTGTGTGTGTGTGTGTGTGTGTGTGTGTGTGTGTGTGTGTGTGTGTGTGTGTGTGTGTGTGTGTGTGTGTGTGTGTGTGTGTGTGTGTGTGTGTGTGTGTGTGTGTGTGTGTGTGTGTGTGTGTGTGAGTGTGTGTCTGTGTGTGAGTGTGTGTGTGAGTATGTGTGTGTGAGTGTGTGTGAGTGTGTGTGTGTGTGAGTGTGTGTGTGAGTGTGTGTGTGTGTGTGTGTGTGAGTGTGTGTGTGTGAGTGTGTGTGTGTGTGTGTGTGTGTGTGTGTGTGTGTGTGTGTGTGTGTGTGTGTGTGTGTGAGTGTGTGTGTGTCTGTGAGTGTGTGTGTGTGTGTGTGTGTGTGTGTGTGTTCACGTTGAGTATTATGTTCCTGAAGTGAAGCACGTTTGTCCTCTGTCTTGCTCGTTTGGGGACACTTAATTTCTAGCGATTATCATTGATTTGATTTACACACATCCTATTTAAAGTGAAGCGATGTAGATGAAGAAAGGCCTGAAGATTGAGTGTTTAATCTTATCGTTACACATCGCTGACACTCCAGTTTAATGCTGTTCAGAGCTTTGACGCGACATGAATTGCTAAAAGCGCCGCATGAATAAAGATGGCTTGCCTCGGCGTTAAAAGGCGCGCTGAATGTTTCCCCACCGAGTCTGAGAAGTTTAGTGCGCTTCGTCTAGCAGACGGGTTAGTCATAACCAGGTTTAAGTAGGTCAAAGTGTGTTTGCCGTCTCCCGCCCTTTCAGGATTTTCCTCTTTGTCCGTCGGTCTCAGGCTTATAATTGTCTTGTGTTTAGTGTCTGATTCATGAATCTTATGAAAACACACCGGGGTTCCTGACAGGATGGTTTCTGTTGAGTTTACGCCAAAAAAACAACACAAAACACAATCCGTGATTAAAAATCCAGGAAAAAGGACTGCGGCTGTATTGTAGATGGCAGTGAAGGACCTGTAAGGATGTAGCAGAGATAGTGTTTGTACACATTAACATTATCTATGAGATATAGATGCAGAACTACAGTGTTCATTATAGGTTTTAGTTATGAAGAAATTTTAAACGTAGCTTCATAAACCTGCTGGATTCTGCTTGTTTTGAGGTGACTTTGACTCATCTACAGACCGTCGGTCCGTCAGATTCATGAGTTTGTTTCTTCATCAGGTTTGTAGAAATGTCTCTGCATCAGCGTCTCAGTAATGGAAGTGAATGGGTGCCGTCAGAATGAGTGTCTGATAAAAACATCAGAATAATCCACAGCGCTCCGGTCCATCAGTGAACATCTGGAGAAGACAGAAGATCAAACTAATCCAGCTTTAAGATGTTTTTATTCTTCCTTCAGTGAAAAAGTCTTCTGGTCTGAATCAGGAGAGAAAACTGCGCAGATTAAACCAAAACAGTTTTTGACTCTAAATCCATCTTTTGTTTTACTGAAAGATGACTTCTTATGGATTACGCCGAAAGTTCTTGTATCATCTGTCTGGTCTCTCATTCTGACGGCACCCATTCACTGCAGAGCATCCTGAGACGCTGATTCAGAGACACATTTCTACAAACCTGATGAAGAAACTAACTCCTCTTCATCTTAGGTGGCCTGAGAGTGAGCCCATTTTTAGCTCATTTTAATTTTTGGCTAAGCTATTTCAAATTCATAGTAAGCCATGTATGAGGTTCAGAAGAACTAATGAGCGAGCACCATTATGAAATAATCTTTATTTTCTGAATGAATCTGTGGATTCTAAGCAGATCTAGTAGTGTCATGTAAAGTGGGCTCCAGACTCGTCTCTTAGTTCAGGTGTGTTTTTGTCATGTTGGAGTGAGCTGTAAGCTGCTTCGTGGCACTAATCGCTCTTCTCTTCTTCCTTCAGGACTGTTTCATCAATGGGGACCATCACCGGTGTCCCAAGGTTAGACGTCTACTGTGTTTATGTGCTTCTGAATGCTCTAGTTATGTTTTATGATAATAATAGACCAAGCTGTGCACGGCTCACTGCACTTTGAGTCTCCAGAGACACGGCTCTTCACCAGGGCTGCATTAACCAGGCTTTGCGTGTTTGTTTAAAGGTCACCCGTACGTGGAGATAATCGAGCAGCCGAAAGCGCGAGGGATGCGTTTCCGCTATAAATGTGAGGGTCGATCCGCCGGCAGCATCCCAGGAGAGAAGAGCAACGACACCACCAAAACACACCCCGCCATCAAGGTGAGACGCCCAGACACACTCTGTACCCCACACACCAGTCTGCGGGTCACGTGACTCTGTGCGGCTCTTCTCATAGGTTCACAACTACAGCGGCCCGCTGAGAGTACGCATCTCTCTGGTGACCAAGAACCAGCCCTACAAGCCTCATCCACACGAGCTGGTGGGCAAAGACTGCAAGCACGGATACTACGAGGCAGACCTGCAGGAGCGCCGGATACACAGGTGTGTGTGTGTGAGAGAGAGAGAGAGAGAGGGAGAGAGAGAGTGTGTGAGAGAGAGAGAGAGTGTGTGTGTGAGAGAGAGAGAGAGAGAGAGAGAGAGAGAGAGAGAGAGAGAGAGACAGAGAGAGAGAGAGAGAGAGAGAGAGAGAGAGAGAGAGAGAGAGAGAGAGAGAGAGAGAGAGAGAGAGACAGAGAGAGAGAGAGAGAGACAGAGATAAAGAGACAGAGAGAGAGAGAGAGAGAGAGAGAGAGAGAGAGAGAGAGAGAGAGTGAGGGAGGGAGAGAGAGTGTGAGAGAGAGAGAGAGTGTGTGTGTGTGAGAGAGAGAGAGAGAGAGAGAGAGTGTGTGTGAGAGAGAGTGAGGGAGTGTGTGTGTGAGAGAGAGAGAGTGTGTGTGTGAGAGAGAGAGAGAGAGAGAGGAGGGAGAGAGAGGTGTGTGTGTGTGTGTGAGAGAGAGAGTGAGAGTGTGTGTGTGAGAGAGAGAGAGAGAGAGAGTGTGTGAGAGAGAGAGAGAGAGAGAGAGAGAGAGAGAGTGTGTGTGAGAGAGAGTGAGGGAGTGTGTGTGTGAGAGAGAGAGAGAGGGAGAGAGAGAGAGTGTGAGAGAGAGAGAGAGAGTGTGTGTGTGAGAGAGAGAGAGAGAGAGAGGGAGGGAGAGAGAGAGAGAGAGAGAGAGAGAGAGAGAGAGAGAGGGAGAGAGAGAGTGTGTGTGAGAGAGAGAGAGAGAGTGTGTGTGAGAGAGAGAGAGAGAGAGAGAGAGAGAGAGAGAGTGTGTGTGTGAGAGAGAGAGAGGGAGTGTGTGTGAGAGAGAGAGAGAGTGTGTGTGTGAGAGAGAGAGAGAGAGAGGGAGGGAGAGAGAGAGTGTGTGTGTGTGTGTGAGAGAGAGTGAGAGAGTGTGTGTGAGAGAGAGAGAGAGAGAGAGTGTGTGTGAGAGAGAGAGAGAGAGGGAGAGAGAGAGAGTGTGTGTGAGAGAGAGAGAGAGAGAGAGAGAGAGAGAGTGAGGGAGTGTGTGTGAGAGAGAGAGGGAGATGGAGTGTGTGTGTGTGAGAGAGAGAGAGAGGAGGGAGAGTGTGTGTGTGTGTGTGAGAGAGAGAGAGAGGAGTGTGTGTGTGTGAGAGAGAGAGAGGGAGATGGAGTGTGTGTGTGAGAGAGAAAGAGTGAGGAGTGTGTGTGAGAGAGAGAGAGAGAGAGAGAGAGAGAGACAGAGAGTGTGTGTGAGAGAGAGGGAGTGTGTGTGTGTGTGTAAGAGAGTGTGACAGAGTGACGGAGTGTGTGTGAGAGAGTGAGGGTGTGTGTGTATGTGAGAGAGAGAATGAGGGAGGAAGTGTGTGTGAGAGAGTGTGTTTGTGTGTGTGTGTGTGAGAGAGTGAGGGAGTGTGTTTGTGTGTGTGTGTGTGTGTGTGAGAAGGTGTGTGAAAGTGAGTGTGTGTGTGAGAGAATGAGGTAGTGAGTGTGTATGTGTGAAAGTGTGGGAGTGAGTGTAAAGTGTGTGTGTGAGACATAGTGAGTGTGAGAGAGTGTGTGTGAAAGTGAGGGTGTGTGAGTGAATGAAAGTGTGTGTGCATTCTGTAATACACATGGGCGTGTGTGTGTGTGAGTGAGAGTGTGTGTGTGTGTTCTGTGTGTAATGACACCTGTATTGCACAGGTATTACAAGAAGGTGACTTATGAGGACATTACAGTCATCAGTGAGCTGTTGACTCTTTTGAATCATTCAGAGTGAATTCTGAACCAATTCAACACATTGATTATAAAGAATCGGATGATTCAGTCGCAGCCGTCTTAGAGCAGCACCAAGAACGAGGGTTTTATGAAATGTAGAAATTCAGATTTTAAGCCTCATTTTGAATGAATGTGAAGTTTCCCAAAATCAAGAAGTACAGTAAAACCCTCTTCTTTCTGTCCAGCAGCTGATTTTAATTTATTCAAATCTGTTGAAAGGCGTGGAAACGAGCAGATCGGAGGAGCTTGGTTCCGTCTCGTATGACTGCGTGGTATTTTTGGTCAGTACTAAGATTAGTTCTGGCCCTCGGAAACATCTCGTCACAGCACTGCTTCCGGTCTCAACTCACAGACGCTCCAGCCGGCCGTTTCCAGAGTTCAGAGCTGCCTCTGCTTCATCTCTGACGACTCATTTCTCTCTTTCAGTTTCCAGAATCTGGGTATTCAGTGCGTGAAGAAGAAGGATGTGGGAGACGCTGTTTCCTGTCGCCTGCAGACACAGAACAACCCCTACAATAGTAAGACACACACACACACACACACACACATACTCGTATACACACACACACTCATACACAAACACACACACTGTCACACACACACACACACACACACACACTCATACACAAACATACACACTGTCACACACACAGATGCACATACACTCGTGCACACACACACACACACTCTCATACACACATACACACACACACACACACACACACACACACACACACACACACTCATATACACACACACTCACACTCATACACTCATGCACACACACACACACACACACACACACACTCATATACACACACACTCATGCACATACACACACACACACACACATACATACACAAAATCTAAATATTGAAATATTAAAGTTGTCTGAATGAAGTTCTTAATGTGTATTACTGATCATAAATGAAGTTGTAATATATTTATGGTATGAAATGCACAAAATATCTTCATGGAACATGATCTTTAGTAATTTGAAGGTAATTTTGTGTACTGTTGGCTACCTGTGCTGATTCTGTGTGTGTGTGTGTGTGTGTGTGTGTGCAGTCCCCGAGCCCAAGATCTGGGAGGAGGAGTATGATCTGAACGCGGTGCGGCTCTGCTTCCAGGTGTCCATCACGCTGCCCAGCGGAGAGCTCTACCTCCTGGAGCCCGTGGTCTCGCAGCCCATCTATGATAACCGTGAGTGCCCCGCCGGACACGCGTCTGACCGCTCGCACGCCGAGCCTGACCTCTGACCTCTCGCCCTCAGGAGCGCCCAACACGGCCGAGCTCAAGATCTGCCGGGTCAACAGGAACTCGGGCAGCTGCCGCGGAGGAGACGAGATCTTCCTGCTGTGTGACAAAGTGCAGAAAGGTGCAGAAAACACACTGACGGCAGCAGCAGTCCTAAAACCTAGTTAAAGTTACAAGAAAGCTGCCCTGACCGATCTTAAACGTGTCGTCTTGTCTGAAGATGCACACCAGTGATGTTTATAAAAATGACTTAAATGTCCTAACCAAACGTTTACTTTATATAGAGCCTTTCCTGAGCTCTACAAAGCTCTTCAAACACAAATACACATTTCAGGGAACTTTGCAGTGGAGGTAGAACGTTTCCCAAAGGCTACATATAAAGACTTAAAAATAGAACATAAACGACTATTACACGACGTCATTTAGTGATAGTGCTGATTAAACAGATATGTTTTAAGCTTTGATTTGAAGTTGCTGAGAGAGGTGGCTGTTCTGAGGGGAAGTCAGTTCTAAAGAAAAGGATCTGTGGTGGATTGAAGATAGATGGAGACGTTCAGAATCTGAGCGTGAAGGAATAGATAGGGAGCTAGACTTCTGAGCGTCTTAAAGGTGAGCAGAAGAATGTAGTACTGCACACGAATAAATACAGTGAAGATTAAATAGAGCGACGTGAAGAGATGAGCTTCAGCAGGTAAAGCTGTACTTCATCTGGATGCAGGCTGAATGTGGAGAGTAAATAATGATAGTGGTCCGAGAACTGAGCCCTGAGGACCACCGTGTTTAAATGTGTGGTGAGATACGAGGAGCCTGAGATAACCCACTCAAGATGAGGGAGTAATATCTTACCACATACAGTATCAAGAGCTGCTCCTGTGCTGTGAACCAAAACCAGACTGAAGAGCATCAGAGATTGTTATCAGGAAACGGTCTCCTCCATAATCTTTGATACAAATGGATTAGAAAGTAGGCTGTAGTTTGAGATTTGAAGGATCTGCCGTGGATGAGAGTAAGGCAAGGCAAGGCAAGGCAAGGCAAGTTTATTTATATAGCACATTTCATACACAATGGTAATTCAAAGTGCTTTACAAAAGAGGAAATAAAATAATTACAAGGTTTAAATAACAATAAAAGAAATTAAAATAAAATAAAAACACTGATTTAAGATAAATTGAATTTAAAGCAAAAAGAGATTAAAACAGTTTAAATAAAAGAAGCAAAGTAGCACAGTTCGGACGCAGCACAGTGCTCATTCTGTAAATGCACAACTAAACAGATGAGTTTTGAGTCTGGATTTAAAAGTGACTAATGTTTCAGCACATCTGATCTCTTCAGGAAGCTGGTTCCAGATGCGAGCAGCATAATAACTAAAAGCAGATTCTCCTTGTTTGGTGTGAACCTTTGGTATTTCTAACTGACTTGATCCTAGTGATCTGAGTGGTCTGTTGGGTGTATAAATAGTGATCATATCTGCAATGTATTTAGGTCCTAGTCCATTGAGTGATTTATAAACGAGTAAAAGTGCTTTAAAATCAATTCTAAATGTCACTGGAAGCCAGTGTAAGGACCTGAGGACTGGTGTGATGTGCTCTGATTTTCTGGTTCGAGAGTCAGGATCCTGGCAGCAGCGTTCTGGATGAGCTGCAGCTGTCTGATGGTCTTTTGGGAAGGCCAGTGAGGAGACCATTACAATAGTCCACCCTGCTGGTGATGAAGGCATGGACTAGTTTCTCCAGGTCTTGCCTGGGCACAAAGCATCTGATTCTTGCAATATTTTTTAGGTGATAGTACGCTGATTTAGTCACTGCTTTGACATGACAGCTGAAACTCAGGTCGGTCTCTAGAATCACACCAAGATTCTTGACTTGCCTTTTGGTTGTTTGACCCTTGAGTCAAGGTATGCATTCACCTTGTGAACTTCATCTTTATTTCCAAATGCAATGACCTCAGTTTTCTCCTTGTTTAACTGAAGAACATTTTGGCACATCCAACTGTTGATTTCATCAATGCATTGGCAGAGTGAGTCAATGGGGCTGTAGTCATTTGGTGATAAGGCTAGGTAAATCTGTGTGTCGTCAGCATAGCTGTGATAGGCAATTTGATTCTTTCTCATTATTTGACTTAGTGGGAGCATATACAGGCTAAACAAGAGCGCGCAAGAATTGAGCCTTGTGGGACTCGCATGTCATGGACGTCCACTTAGACTTATGCTCTCCTATACTCACATAATAACCCCTCCTCTAAATATGACCTGAACCAGTTTAGAGCCATTCCAGAGAGCCCGACCCAGTTTTCCAGTCTGTCTAGAAGAATGTTATGATCGACAGTGTCAAACGCAGCACTAAGATCTAGTAGTACCAGCACTGATATTTTACCAGAATCAGAGTTTAGGCGAATATCATTTATTATCTTAACTAACGCTGTCTCTGTGCTGTGGTGCGGTCTGAAACCAGATTGAAAATTATCCAGATAACCATTTGAGTTCAAGTAGCTGTTCAGCTGATTCAGAACTACCTTTTCAATGATCTTGCCTATGACCGGAAGATTTGATATCGGTCTATAGTTACTCAATATACTGTTATCAAGATTTCTCTTTTTCAGAGGGGCTTAACAACCGCAGTTTTCAGGGCGTTTGGAAAAGTCCCAGAAAGAAGTGATGTGTTCACCACTTCTAAGATGTCAGCTTTTAAACAGTCAAACACGCTTTTAAGAAAGGATGTGGGAAGTGTGTCAAGACAGCAGGTTGAGGATTTTAGGTGCTGTACTACTTCCTCCAAAGTTTTGCTATCAATTGCGTCAAAACACACATAGTGACTCCTTTTTGAGATTGTGGTTGAATCTGACATATCTCTACATCATCTGATGTTTTAATTGCCTTTCTGATATTTTCGATCTTCTCAGAAAAGAATGAGGCAAACTCATTGCATTTGCTGTCAGAAAGCATTTCACTGGGAATCTGACTTTTTGTCAGTCTCTCAACCGTAGCAAAAAGAGTGCGGGTGTTGTTCAGGTTACTATTTATAAGGTTTGAGAAAAACTTCTGTCTTGCTGTGGCTAATTCCACATTAAAAGCATGCAGGCTGTCTTTATAGATGCTATAGTGGATTTCAAGTTTTGTCTTCCGCCACGTCCGCTCAGCCTTTCTGCATTGCCTTTTCATGATCTGCACTGCTGTTGATTTTCCAACATGACTTTTGTCTGCCAGTCTTCTTACTGACTTTCACTGGTGCAATGTCATCCATGACATTCTTAACTTTTGAGTCAAAGGACTCTAGGAGAAGATCAACGCAGTCGGCAGAAATGCTTGGCATTGAAGAAACAGCCTTCATAAATAGCACACTTGTGTTCTCATTAATGCATCTCTTTCTGACAGTGACAGATCTGGAGGTAGCAGAGATCAATATATCAAAGAAAATACAGAAGTGATCAGACAGTGCTACATCCTTGATAACAATGGATGAAAGCTGTAAACCCTTACTGATGAGTAAATCTAGCGTGTGCCCATGGTGATGTGTAGGTCCATGCACATGCTGAATCAGCTCAAAAGTGTTTAAAACAGTTATAAATTCTTTTGTAGTTTTGATTTCTGCATTTTCTATGTGGATATTAAAATCCCCTGCAATCACAAAACAGTCAAACTCTGAACAAATCATTGATAACAATTCTGTGAACTCTTCAACAAAGGCTGGAGAATATTTAGGAGGCCTGTAAATAATGATAAACAGGATGCGTGGAGCACCTTTCAACACAATCCCTAGATATTCAAATGACAAGTACTGACCAAATGACACTTGTCTGCACTGAAAGACATCTTTAAAGAGAGCAGTAACCCCACCCCCTCTCTTGTCAACTCTGCAAACATTCATATAAGTGAAGTTGGGAGGGGCTGTTTCATTGAGCACTGTTGCACTGCAGCTTTCTTCAAGCCATGTTTCATTTAGAAACATAAAATCTAGATTGTTTGTAATTATTAAATCATTGATCACAAATGATTTGTTTTTAGTGATCGAACATTTAATAATGCTAGCTTGATGGTAGTACTTTTTGTTTCTATAGCAGTCTGAGTTTGTTGTCTAATGGGCCGCAGATTAGATTTGTCAGCTGTACGCCTTGAGAAGGCCTTAGACTTTCTATCCTGTAATAAGACGGAGATAGTGAGAGACACACTGGGTTCCCGCTTGTTTTCTAAACATCCCTGAAAGTTTTTGCTGTAGTTGCGGGGACCCAAACACATCACTGAGAGCTGTTATCAGTTGTTTTTGCTTTACCAGCTGCAGATGGAGGAGGGATGGCCTGGCGTTGTCGCAGCGGCCGAAGAGCTCTCGCTGGAGGAGGGCGAGCTGGGCCCAGCGGCCTTGGAGGCGGTGGTGCCCGCCGTTTTGTAGTTGATAACTGGGGGCTCGCAGCAAAGGAGTGGGAGAGTCTGGTTTTAGCCACCAATTCCTCCATTTTTTGTGAGAAGCTGAGAAGTGGCGATGCTGGAGAGAGGGATAATGTCTCTGGTAAACAGAGCATTGGTGTTTCCGTGGCAGAATTATGCTGTCCTGGCTTCGCTCCTTCGGCTCTGAGTCCTGGAGCCGTTGTTGTGCGTCACATTGTGTCTGTGATGGGCTCTGCGGGCAGGGCTCAACCGTGATAGTGTCCACAAACAGTGCTTGTTGTGGCTCTGTGGTGTTTTCAGTGTCCTTGTGGGATGTGTCACCAGATGATGACTCTGAGGCTGATATGAAGTCCTGTCGTCATCCATACTTTGTCCAGGTGTGTGTGTGCCATTCATGTTGAGTGGACTGGCACACTCTGCTGATGGATGACGGAGTGAAAAATAGATGTTGTCCTTTAACACTCTCGCACTCAAGTTTGTTTGGGTGAAGGCCATCCAGTTTAAACAGTTGTCTGTGTCCCCAGAACAGATTGAAGTTGTCGATGAAGTTGACTCCTTTTTGACTGCAGGTTCTTTGTAGCCAAGTATTCAGTCCAAGCAACCGTGAAAACATGTTTGTTCCCCTTGCTGGGAGTGGTCCACTGATGAACGACTGGACTTCAACTCTTTGAAGTGTTTCGATGAGTTCACTGAAGTCCCTCTTCAGGAGTTCTGATTGCTCCTTACGAATGTCATTCTTCCCCACATGGATGATGACTCGTTTTGCAGTCTTGTGCTTCATTAGAACGTTCTGAAGTCCATTGTTTACATCAGAGACGGTCGCTTGAGGAAAGCAGCATGTAGTTGTCGCTCTGCTCCTGACGTTTCTGATAATGGAGTCTCCGACTATCAGAGTTCTGGGCTCGGCTGCTCTGTGATCTGAACGCCGCTGTCTGCTCGACCTTGAGCGCCTGTTTGTAGCGGTGTTAGCTACTGGCTGATATGACTCTTGCTCAGTCACTTTCGGGGATTCCTCACCCAAATTCGTTAGAGATTCAAATCTGTTCTCGAGCTGTACAGGGGGTGGTAAAATACCAGTTTTTCCAAGCCTTCTCATGGCCATGTCTGGGGTAGATGATGCCACAGCGGCAATATGAGATACTCGTGACAGTCTGATGTCTCGAGTGCCTTTGGGTCTCGCTCCCTGTCTTTGCCACTGATTTGTGTGTTGATCAGCTTTAGCTTGATTCGCTACATTTGTATACTGTCGAGATTGACTAGATTCACAGGACTCACCGGCTGTGGGCTGAGGGGGTCCGTGATGATCTGCTGTGTGATCTGCTTGTTTTGGAAGTCCAGCAAGTAACTTCGTTTCAAGAGCCACAATCCTTTGTAGCAGTCTGTGGCAGTTTGTGCAGCAAGTAGATTCCAGAAGAGGCATTTTCTTTCTTGTTTGTTGAAGATAGGAAGCTGTGTTTTCCCGTCTCCGGAATGTAAGCTGCTGGCAGCGGGAGGCAGATAATCTAGTTTTTCGTAGTAGCTAATATTGCAATCCCAAAATTTTTTGCCAAATATGTGTTGTTTGAGCACTGTGCTATATGCTGAAGTTAAAACTTAGTAAAATCAGAAAAAAAGTAGATAAAAGTAGATAAAAAGAAGCAAAGCGCGGAGCAGTAAGCAAGAGCGTCCGAACAGTCGCAAGCCGGAAGTAGACCGGAAGTAGAGTAAAGAGTCTTCAGTGTTTTAGTGTCTGGGTTAGTTTGTTAAAATGTGTTTTAGACCTGTCTCTGTGAAACCAGGCCTCATTTAAACTTAAAATATAAGACATACTATACAAAAAAAGAAACTAGTGGAAATAAAATACTTTGATTTGTTTTTTAAGGTACTTTCGCAGCAGTAAAGAATGACTGATATGATGGCTGTTGATTAAACACTCAAAACATTATATAGAGCATACATACATAGATTATTTATTAAGTAGCTCTCTCTATCAGTTTGTGTTCCTTTAATACTTCACGTAGCACTAAAAGAAAGCCTGCTGTTTCCTGCTGGTCTCGTGGCGCTGAAGGTCAGTCTGTAACCAGCGCTGTGTTTTGACCCGTGTGCTGCAGAGGACATCGAGGTGCGCTTCTTCCAGGACTCGTGGGAGAGCAAGGGCTCGTTCTCTCAGGCCGATGTTCACCGGCAGGTAGCTATCGTCTTCCGCACGCCTCCGTACCGCGACGCTAACCTGACGGAGCCGGTGAAGGTGAAGATTCAGCTCCGCAGGCCTTCAGACAGAGAGGTCAGCGAGCCCATGGACTTCCAGTACCTGCCCGCCGACCCGGGTGAGACACACACACACAGAGAGACAGAGAGACACACACACACACACACACACAGAGAGACAAACACACACACACACACACACACAGAGACACACACACACACAGAGAGACACACACACACACACAGAGACACACACACACACAGAGAGACACACACACATAAACACACACACACACTCTCTCACACTCATGCATGCACACACACACACATACACTCCTGTATATTAGATGTGTGTGTGGCTCTTAAAGGGACAGTACTGGGGGATAGTTCACCCTAAGATGAGGAAGGCTTTCTCTTTATAATAGAAACAGAGTAAAACACACATGACAGAGAATGGTGATGACATGCTGGTGTTGTTCTGTGTGGATCAGATGAACACAGACTGATGGAGAAGCGCAAGAGAACGGAAGGGATGCTCCAGAACCTGAAACTGAGCAGCATCATCACAGGTGTGTGTGTGTGTGTGTGTGTGTGTGTCTGTGTGTGTCTCTGTGTGTGTGTGTGTGTGTGTGTGTGTGTGTGTGTGAGTGTGTGTGTGTGTGTCTCTGTGTGTGTGTCTGTGTGAGTGTGTGTGTCTCTGTGTGTGTGTGTCTCTGTGTGTGTGTCTCTGTGTGTGTGTGTCTGTGTGTGTGTGTGAGTGTGTGTGTGTGAGTGTGTGTGTCTGTGTGTGTGTCTCTGTGTGTGTGTCTCTGTGTGTGTGTGTCTGTGTGTGTGTGTGTGTGTGTGTGTGTGTGTGTGTGTGTGTGTGTGTGTGTGTGTGTGTGTGTGTGAGTGTGTGTGTCTCTCTGTGTGTGTCTCTGTGTGTGTGTGTGTCTCTCTGTGTGTGTGTGTCTCTGTGTGTGTGTGTGTGTGTGTGTGTCTCTGTGTGTGTGTCTGTGTGTGTCTCTCTGTGTGCGCTTGTGTGTGTGTGTCTCTCTGTGTGTGTGTCTCTGTGTGTGTGTCTGTGTGTGTGTGTGTGTGTGTGTGTGTGTGTGTGTGTGTGTGTGTGTGTGTGTGTGTGTCTCTGTGTGTGTGTCTCTGTGTGTGTGTGTGTGTGTGTGTGTCTCTGTGTGTGTGTGTGTGTGCTGTGTAATACTCTGTGTGTTGTTCAGGATCTTCGGTGCCTGCAGACAGACGGCCGTTCAGCACCGCTAAACGAACACTAGGCCTCTCTAAACCAGTGGCAGCCAGCAGCCTCCCAGCAGGTAACCACACCTCAACTCATTAGGAGTCAAAGGAGTTCAAAGTGAACGTGTCCTCGTCCTTGAGTGTGTGTCTTCATCAGATCTGGAGAAATGTGTCTCAGTAATGGAAGTGAATGGGTGCCGTCAGAACGAGCGTCTGATAAAAACATCAGAATAATCCCCAGCAGAGGATGAAACGGTTCAGTCAAAAAAAACAGTCAAAATCATCAACAAATGAGTCTGGATTTTAATGCGAGAGACAACATCAGATGCACTTTTCCCTTAAGGACGAGTTATTATGAATGAATTATTCATCTTCTGTCTTCTCCGGATGTTAACTGATGGACTGGAGATTATCCTGATGTTTTTATCATCTGATGCATGAATTAAAGTTCTCCATCTACGACAGATTTGCATTAATTACAGTGTTCTTCTGTCCTTAGTGTCATTTTAAGGCATTTCCTCAAATAGTGTAATAAGTTTTCCGTCATCTCTTGTGACCTGAGCACTGTCCTTCAGACGCTTCATTCAGAGCTCAGCCTCTACTCGTTCCTGCACATCTTCACGAGTGACAGCTTTTAATAATTAAGGGAGTTTATGAACGTGATGTTTGTTGATCTTTGTATTAAATCAATCAAGTCAAGCACGACTTCATTTCAACAACGAAACTAGTGCCAGATAAAGTAAGAGCTGAGCCGCTCGTCTCTAGAAGACCTCAGTGATTCAATCATTTTTTCAATCAATCATTTTTATTTATATAGCGCTTTTAACAACACAGGTTGCATCAAAGCACTGTACAGTATAATGACAGGGATGTATAATGATGAGAGTGAATAGTCTGTTATTAAATGCAGAGACGGTCTCTGTAGTCAATTCAACGATAGTCACTAGAAGTTAAGTGTCCCCAACCAAGCAAGCCAGAGGCGACAGCGACAAGGAAACAAAACCCCATGCATATAGAATGGAGAAAAAACCTTGGGAGAAACCAGACTCAGTTGGGGTCAGTTCTCCTCTGACCGGACGCCCAGCACTTAACTTCCAGTTCAATTTTAAACGCGGCTGTGTCAGGTAGTGTAAATGACTTAGTGTGTGTGTGTGTGTGTGTGTGTGTGTGCATCAGGATCTGGTGATTGGTCTACGGGCGCATCTAGGTGTTCTGGTCTCTGATGAACATAATCTCTGGGTGCTGATCCACCATCTAGTCTGGATACAAACTGTGAAAACAGATTGAGAAAGAAACAGGACTAATATTAGCATAGATGCCATTCTTTTACGATGTCACAAGTACATCGTATTGTAGGAGTAGTGTTCCCGGTTCCAGCAAATCTAAGTAATGCAGCCTAAAAATCCTTTAACGGATTTGAATAATAAAAGGTGTGTTAGTGTGTTATGTGTAGGCTAAGTTAAAAAGATGTGTCTTTAATCTAGATTTAAACTGGCAGAGTGTGTCTGCCTCCTGAACAGAGTTAGGAGATTGTTCCAGAGTTTAGGTGCTAGATAGGAAAAGGATCTGCCGCCCGCAGTTGATTTTGATATTCTAGGTATTATCAAATGGCCAGAGTTTTGAGAACGAGCGGACGTGCAGGACTATAATGTGATAAGAGCTCGCTCAAGTATTGAGGAGATAAACCATTCAGGGCTTTATAGGTAATTAATAAGATTTTAAAATCTATTCGATGTTTGATAGGAGCCAGTGCAGTGTTGACAGAACTGGGCTAATGTGATCATACTTCCTAGTTCTAGTAAGGACTCTGGCTGCTGTGTTTTGGACTAGCTGAAGTTTGTTTATTAAGCGTGCAGAACAACCACCCAATAAAGCATTGCAATAATCTAACCTTGAGGTCATAAACGCATGAATTAATATTTCTGCATTAGAGGTTGAAAGCATAGGTCGTAATTTAGATATATTTTTAAGATGGAAAAACGCAGTTTTACAGATGCTAGAAACATGATTTTCAAAGGAAAGATTGCGGTCAAACAGCACACCTAGGTTCCTAACTGATGATGAAGAATTAACAGAGCAGCCATCAAGTGATAGGCTGTGTTCTAGATTATTATATGTGGGGTTTTTAGGTCCAATTATTAGCACCTCTGTTTTTTTCAGAATTTAACATTAAGAAGTTACTCATCATCCAGCTTTTTATATCGACTATACATTCTGTTAGATTCTCAATTTGGTGTGTATCACCAGGCTGCGCTGAAATATAGAGCTGAGTATCATCAGCATAGCAGTGAAAGCTAACACCATGACTCCTGATAATATCTCCCAGAGGTAACATGTACAGGCTGAAAAGCCTCGAGGAACTCCATATTTCACTTTTGATCGATATGATACCTCCTCATTTAATGCTACAAACTGATAGCGGTCAGATAGATATGATTTAAACCATGCTAAGGCGCTTCCTCTAATGCCAACATAGTTTTCTAGTCTATCCAAGAGAATGTTGTGATCGATAGTATTGAATTCACTTCTGAATCAGTCAGCCGTTCAAACGAATCAATTTAATGAATCATTCAGTGGCTGCCACACGCTGATTGTTCGTTTCATTTTTACCATAGAATTTCAGTTATTTAAATAATATTTCTGTATTAAAAATGTTATGTTTAAAACATTAATATCCACATGAGTGCAGTTAAATTCACTTTAAGGAGTCAGAAGTCACGTCATATCTTTACGAGAAGAAACCCGATCTGATGAAGAAACACACTCCCCCTGGTCTGATCTGATCTGCTCTGGTCTGGTCTGGTCTGGTCTGGTCTGGTCTGGTCTGGTCTGATCTGGCCTGGTCTGGTCTGGTCTGATCTTGTGTGTTACTCCTTTAAGATCTGTGTTTATTAAGCAGCTTGTGAAAGGCCTGTGCTGTGACTGAACTGGTTTAGGTGTTTGTGGTGCAGGGTGCCACCCATCTCTTGATAAAAACCAGGTTAGAGGGTTTAAAAAGAGTTTCCATCGAAATGACTAATAAAGTAACATCCACTATTTAATTAGAGCTATAAAATGTCTAACTAGTGTCAAAAGTGGCGTGTAGATGTGTTTAACGACTCTCTCGATCGATGAGAACGTGCTTTATTCAGTCAAGACCGTCTTCACATCAAACTCAGGAACAGAGACGATAAATAAGATCTGCTTCAGGTGAATCCATCAAAGGACAGGAGAAGAAGTTCACGCTTTAGGATTCAGATCATTTCTGTACATCTCTGCTAAAGTGCACAAGTAAATATGACATTCATTATAATGGGTTTCTAAATGAGTTATTTTTAGGTCTAGATGTTAACGTTCTGAGACGGACCGTTCTGTGAGAACGCTTTGGTATTATGATTAGTTTTAGGTTCACGTGAACTAGAAGTTCTGTTAAGACTGATAGACTGAGTGACCAACCAGTGATTAAACAGCTGCTAGAAGAAAAAACTACTCTTATATAAAACATTTAAACATGTCTTTGTTGTTTGTATATTCATTTAAAGATTGATGTGAAATTATTGCAATATAAAGTATATTTAAAAACTTTACTGTTTATTCATGTTTGTGTCTGTGTGTCTGTGTGTGTGTGTGTGTTTCAGTGGCGTCTGCCGCCGCGCCGGTCAAGTCCTCCTCGTTCTTCTCTCCGGCCCCGGGTCAGATCTTCGCTCCGGCCCCTCAGAGCTCTCTGAAGCTGGACGTGGCGGGCCCCAGCTCGGGCTCCGGGGACAGCTGGAAGTTCCTGCAGAGCCTGACGATGGACGCTCAGCACAAGGCCCGGTTCCCGAGCGCCCCGCAGGAGTTCCCCACGGTCAACCTGCTGGACCTGCAGGACTTCCCCCTGAGCAGCTTCATCCCGGCGGAGCCCCCGAGCGGCCCCGAGCCGGGCCCCGGCCCCGCTCCGCCGGACGCCTTCAGCGATGAGCTGCCCGAGTTCCCCAGCTTCTCGGAGGTGCACGCCTCGGACGTGGACAACATCAACATCGAGGACTTCCAGGCGATGCTGGGTCAGGGAGAGGTCAGGACAGTCGAGGACCCCGCGGGGCCCGGCTCCACCTGGATGTCCTTCCCTCCCAGCATCGCCAGCCTCATCCAGAGCGAGTGCCTGATAGAGAGCCCGGCCCCCGCGGCCCCGGCCGTCCTGGACGATCTGGAGGTGCTCAACTCCATCGACGACGACCGCTTCATGTCCATCTTCTCCAGCACCAACCAGGTGGGCTTTCTGTCCGGACACCCCACCTAGAGCCGGGGCCCGGGGCCCTGATCTCCCTGACCGAAGGGCTTCTGTACAAAGCTTTCTCGTCACGTACCAGCAGCCGAACACACAGTGCCTTACCGCCGGCTCAGCCAATCACTGCGGAGCATCCACAGCCTGCGACCAATGACGCTCCAGAACAGAGCGGTTATGAAACGACCACAGGTTCACTTTTAAAGCCGCGTCGCACCGTTTTGGTCTCAATTTAAACAGTAAACCTCTGCAGCCAGAAATAAAAGATTTTAAAAAATAAATACATTTTAAGTGTATTCAGCTGAAGAGACGAAACACAGCTCTTTCTTTTGAAACGTTTTTGTTTTATGCTGATAACACATGAAAGAATGTGTACTCATGTCAATACATTATTAAAATCTTACCGTAAAAAAAACAGTAGGCCATTAAAATCAACTCATGATGATTTGGTTTCAAGGAGTTAGACACGCTTTGGTAGCACTACTTCATCACTGAAGTGCAATTCAAACAAAAAGACTGATATTAATTCATGGATTTAAAATAGAAACAATCATAAAATTGCGAAGTAGATGACCTGAGGGCCCAGAATGTTGATTTCAGTTAATTAGAGTAGTATTGAAGGCCAGGCGCTCCTCACAGAAGGGAAGGACCTGTACATACTCGCTGTGTGTTCATCTAGCTCTGTTCTTTCTCGGAGGAGAGGCAGTCGTTCTGTGTTTTGTGGCCTTTCTGCAGCTAAACCTCTCTCGACTCGTCCTGAGCGTTGTACAAACTAAACATGCTTTTGTACTATTATTATTTGAGCTGTAATAAATGCATTTATGTCGTACAGTTCTGCCTTTTTCTTGAGATTCAGACTTTTTTCTAATTTTCTCACAGTTTAGATTCTTCTTGTTGGTTTGTTTGCCTGTTCTGACATTTTTTCTGATTTATGTTCTTGTAATCTCTCCTGTAACTGCCACCATCTCGGACCGTTCTGATTTCTGAGTTGTGTTTCACTGGCGTCTGCTCGTTTGACGTCTTGACACCGCTCTCTGTTCTTCTGAGGAGGTTGTGTGTGTTTCTCAGACACGCGACACACACCAGACACACACACACACACTCCGAGGGGCTGCTTCGTCCCACAGAGAAACAGCCGCCCCGCATTTATTTGGCAAAACGAACAAACGAACAAAATCTAAAGGTTCTTCCGGGGAGCTTCACGTCACCTCCCGGTCGGTGACCTTGTTGAGGACGTGCGAGCGGCGCGGGACGCTCTCCAGGTCGAAGGCGCTCTCGTAGATGGTGGGGCAGATCCTCCAGCGGTTGTTGCGGTAGATGCCCAGGTAGCTGTAGACGTCCGGCTTGTAGTGCAGCACGCACTTGACCCCGGCGCGGCGGATGGCGGCGTCCAGGCGCATCACCTGCTCCTCGTCCGTGAAGTCCTGGTTGTAGACGCAGATGACGTGCCGGCCGTCGGAGCCCGGGTCCCGGGGACTGACCTTGGCCGAGTCCATCTTCCCGTCCAGGACGGCTCGGGCGATGCTCTCCCAGGCGCGGTCCACCTTGAAGCCCGTGTCCAGGTGCATCAGCCACTTCCCGTCCAGCACGCCGTGATTGAGCGCTAGCTCGCGGACGCTGTGGAAGCTGACGCTCCGGCCGCTCTCCAGCAGCGTCTCCCAGCTGTCCTGAAGCCCCTCCACGTCCCCGGAGTCGTCCGAGACATGGGGCCCCCGCACCGCGATCCAGCCCACCGGGCCCCCGTCCCCGTGACGGCTGACCTGCGAGGGCCGGTAGGACTCCAGCCAGCCGCTGAACTCGGCGCGGGGCGTCTTGCGGGCGTCGAAGACGATCCAGGGGTCCATGTCTGCGGCCATGGCCTCGGCGGCGTAGTCCTCGGCCGAGAGATGCTCGTCTGCAGCCATAACGAACGACACACACACACTCTCTCTGAAACACAGCAGTCACTGAGGCCGGTCTCTCTCTCTCTGCGCGCACACACACACACACACACACACACACACACACACACACACACACAAAGAGGAATGCAGTAATTAATGACTCATTTTGACCTTTTCTCACAATTCATTTTGTAAACACTCACTATTTTATTTCCCTGCAGTCTCAAATGCATGTCTCGGGATTTTTACTTTACCAAAATATGTTTTCCTGAAACTGCACCTTTATATCTCCGGTGTTTACTCCCACAATGACTTTACATCTGTTTTTTTTTTTTTGCAGCTGAGTATTTATGCTATATTAATAAAAGTGATTCATCATGTTTCCTTTACATCTCACAAATGTCTTTCGCTTGATTTATATTACAGTTTTAGCTTCCATCTCACAACATTGATCTTTTTCCTCTCAGTTGAGTTTTTCCTCACAATACTGTTTTTTTAAGTTAGGTCTTTTTTCCCCTCAGTGTTTCGTTCACAGCTCTGAAATCTCATCTAACATTTCACTTTCTGTTCTCCTGAGTTTTTACTTGTGTTTCTGAATGTCACGGTTTTCTTGCACACGTGTATCTTTCGGCTGAGTTTATTTCTCAGTTTCCGTGAAATCTCCTTCGTCGCGTGATTAAAAAGGTAATCGAGATACTTTCTCTCACAATTCTGACTGGTTTTCTCGCCGTTCGGCTTAAAAGCAGACTTTTTCTCAGAACGCGCGCAGAGGAAGAGTCTGCTCTGAGCCGGAAGCTGCTCTCTCTCTCTCTCTCTCTCTCTCTCTCAGCTCTTCTGTGTCTCTCTATCAGTGTTTATATGATCAGCTCACACTAAACCACACAGTTCATCACAAACCCAAGTAGCGTCGTTTTAATATGTTCACCGTCGTATTAAACTTATCAAAAGCGCAAAATTCTCACTCTGCTGTGTGTTTTTCTAGCAAAACTCTGCTGAGTCACTGCGGCTCTCACCCGCTTTCCGCCTCAACACTTCCGGTTTCCGCTTCTTCTTCTTCTATTGCTTCTGGGTAGTTGTCGTTTTCTGTTACCTCACTTCCGCCACCTCCCGGGATGGAGCGTGAAGCGCTGATGTTTAAGGAAAATAAAAACAATAAAGATGTAAATATATATATAAAAAAGACGTGTCATCTGCATATTTACGTCTACATTCTATTGTAAAAACATGTTTTTTATTATTTTAAATTGTTTCGGTTTTCGACTTTGTAACTTTATTTAAACCCCCGGAAGCACAAAAAGCGCCGTAAAGCAGCGAGAACTCGCGCAGACAGAAATGCCGCAAAAATCCACCGTAAAATGCAGATAAAAATCGCAGAAACGCACGGACGGTGATCAATGATGGCGCTTTAATCGTTTTAGCGACGGAGCTGCGGGAATACAGCGAGTTTATCCTTCGCATTTATTGAGTTTGACGGCAGACTGCGACGGAACCGAGCCAGAGCCGCGTTTGTGCGCCGAGATGCCGAGCAAAAAGAAGAAATACAACGCCAGATTCCCTCCGGTGAGAGCCGACACACCTCATCACACACAGCCGAGCACACACACCAGCTTCTGGTGAACAATGTGCGCCCGAGACGAGCAAACACGACAGAAGTTCTCCAGAGAAACGCGCGCTCGCTTAACGTTGGTCCGTCCGCGTTAGCCGCTAGCTCGCTAAACCCGTGTGTTCGCGACGAATCCGCTTTAATAGGCTTTAATCTGACCCAGCCTGTGCCGCGAAAGAGTGTATATCTTTATGTTTACTCGATAAGTGTCTTTTTAGTGAGGGTTACTGTGAAGGTGTGCTCTCCAGGGGTTAGCACGAATGCTAGCTAACCTCCTCTTTCTCTTTCTGTTGTGGTCCAATCTGAGGCGTTTAACAGGATGTTCTTACTCTAATTAGCGCGAAAACGCACGCACCGTGAGATCTGATCCGCTTCAGACCGCGTTCACACTGGACTCGGACCGACTCCACTTTGTGTTGTTGTTGTTGTTGTTTTGTGTGTCAGGTACAGGCAGACATGTGCTCGTGTTGACATCTGAAAGGAGACAGACTCTCACACATCTGCACATCACGCCTGATTGATCTCTCTGGTTTCATATAGAGATGGATCTGGTTTCGGTTCGCCGCTGACTGCAGGGTGTTTGTGTTTGGTTTTTCAGGCCAGGATTAAGAAGATCATGCAGACGGATGAAGAAATCGGCAAAGTGGCCGCCGCAGTTCCTGTCATCATCTGTATCCTTTCACTTGTGTAGTATTCTGTTCTGTTTAGTTTTCCCCGCAGGCGTCTGGTGTGTGTTTCAGTTCGTCAGGATGCTCCTCTTCCTTCAGCTGATCTCCTCACGTCTTGCTGCTTGATCTGTGCACACTCTTTCCTTGACTGATCTGAGCTCGCGCTCTGGAGCTGTTTCTGGAGTCTCTCCTGACCAAAGCGTGTCACGTCACACAGTCACGCAACGCCAAAACCATGACCACCTCACACCTGTGAGTCCCGCCGGCGTCTGTGTGTGTGTGTGTCCCAGCCGCTCGCTGACCCCGCTCCTCACGTGTGTGTGTGTGTGTGCGCGCAGGAAGCAGTGCATCGAGCTGGAGCAGCAGTTTGACTTCCTCAAGGATCTGGTGGCAGCGGTTCCTGACATGCAGGGCGAGGGAGAGGAGAACCACACGGAGGGAGAGAAGATCCCGCGCAGGTCAGGAGAGAGAGAGTGTGTGTGTGTGTGTGTGTGTGTGTGTGAGGTTTCACAGCTGAAGTGTGTGTGTGTGTTTCAGAGGTCGTAAGCCTGGCTCAGGGCGTAAGAACGGCGGAGCTGGAGCCAAAGGCAAAGACAAGAA
>NC_056705.1:4552330-4559830 GCF_018831695.1 Puntigrus tetrazona
CCCCCCCCAAAGCAATTTAGATTGCATTCAGTCTGCATTATCTGGTCAGTTAATGCATTCCCTGGGAATCGATCCCATGACCTTATACATTTCTATTCATTTATGAGTGCCACAAGAATTTATACCAGCTAATGACTGTTAAGGATCCATTTTTTATATGTTTGCACTGCATTTAGCCTACACATTTGATCATTAATTCCCTGGGAAGTGAACCCACGACCTTGTGTTTTATAATGCCACTCTACTTTTTGAGATGCATTAAAGTTTAGACCAGATAATGACTGAAAGAATCAATTTCTGTGACTTTTTTTTTTTTTAAGAAGCAATTTATGTTAAAAAATCTACATATCTGGTCAGTTCATGCGTTCCCTGAGAATTGAACCCATGACCTTGCGTTTCTGTTGCCAAACTCTACTTTTTGAATGCTACAGTCCAGCTAATGACCATAAAGGGTCTATTTGTTTTATACATGCATTATTGAATTTGACTGATGCTTTTCTCCAGAGCAGTATGCATCGCATTCAGTCCACACATTGGTCAGTTCATTCCTTCCCTGGGAATCGAACACACGAGCTACAAGAATGCTCCGTTTTCCTTTATAATCATATTTCAGGTTGCCTTTTTTCGTCCCGTATGGTCGGTTCTTGGGCAGGTTCAGCTGCTGGCGGTGCTGTGTTTTGTTTGGGGATTATTATCAGACCCACATGGAATCTCGCCCGCAGAACTCAGGGAAAAGCTCTGCAGGTTTCCTCCGAGTCGCAACGCCCTTCATTTACAGAGCCGTACATCCTCTGCTTTGGTATTGTGTCTAACTCGATTGTGCGTTCAGCTCTGTTGTAGTAAATTTAGCTCTGCTTCTTCAGTCCGTTCCACCAGTATTCTTTTTAAAATTCCATCTGGACCTCAGTAGTATTTATTGGGGTTATTTGGTTACGCTCCAGGACTCTGAGAGAATCGCCTGTTTCAGAGAAGAGGATATTCCCATGGCATGTATCACACAGTTGTGAAGGGAATGTTGTTGGCCTGGATATCAAATGACTCACACACACACACACACACACACACACATACTTTGCCAAGTTGTGAAACTCGATAACAAGACCACACACAGGTCAAAGATCATGTTAGGACGCAGACATGCGGAGCTGGACTTTGTGTTTGTATTGCTCATTATGTTTATTTGTCCTGTACAGAGAGATATTTAGGCGCTGTAATCCGTACAACCTTGATTTTCCTCAGAGCAAATGAAATGTATTGTTCTTAAATTGTTCCGCTCATCAGGATGATCTGACGACACAAACATGGTCACTGGCTTATGCTTTTATTAAACACGGTCAGCTGATGTATTAATCACGATAAACCGAACACACAGTATTACTTCAGTAGTCCCAACTGCAGACTCTTTATTAATACACATATGAAGTTTTACCATGAATTGCAGGTGTGTAGCAAAAACTTTGATCGCAGCTTATCCAATCAGAATAAAGAGTCAGAACTATAAATATTTATCTCATAAACACAGGGCTGTTTAATGAGAAGTTCTTTCATCAGTAGTTTAATGTGAACTCTTTAATATACATATTCAGTTTGAACACAGATTATCACAGAATAAGCAGCCACGTTTTTTATATTTATCTCGTAAGTGCTTTTTAAAAGCATGCTTTTGTAGACTTCCTTCCTCAATTTTTCGTTCTTTTTCTCTCTCTCTTACACCTTTTTCCCAGTGTCTGTTTGGTTTTTGTCCACCCACGTATATCCCATGATCCTTCACTTCCCTCCCGAGTCAGGAGAGAACGCGTCCGGCTGGAAACCACCTCAGTTGCGTAAAACAAACTTTTTAATGCCGGCTCGCAACACACTGCAGCCAAAGCAGCTCAGCCGATCTTATCTCTCTCTCTCTCTCTCTCTCTCTCTCTCTCTCTCTCTCTCTCTCTCTCTCTCTCTCTCTCTCTCTCTCTCTCTCTGTCTCTCTCTCTCTCTCTCTCTCTCTGTCTCTCTCTCTCTCTCTCTCTCTCTCTCTCTCTCTCTCTCTCTCTCTCTCTCTCTCTCTCTCTCTCTCTCTCTCTCTCTCTCTCTCTCTCTCTCTCTCTCTCTCTCTCTCTCTCTCTCTCTCTCTCTCTCTCTCTCTCTCTCTCTCTCTCTCTCTCTCTCTCTCTCTCTCTCTCTCTCTCTCTCTCTCTCTCTCTCTCTCTCTCTCTCTGTCTCTCTCTCTCTCTGTCTCTCTCTCTCTCTCTCTCTCTCTCTGTCTCTCTCTCTCTCTCTCTCTCTCTCTCTCTCTCTCTCTCTCTCTCTCTCTCTCTCTCTCTCTCTCTCTCTCTCTCTCTCTCTCTCTCTCTCTCTCTCTCTCTCTCTCTCTCTCTCTCTCTCTCTCTCTGTCTCTCTCTCTCTCTCTCTCTCTCTCTCTCTCTCTCTCTCTCTCTCTCTCTCTCTCTCTCTCTCTCTCTCTCTCTCTCTCTCTCTCTCTCTCTCTCTCTCTCTCTCTCTCTCTGTCTCTCTCTCTCTCTCTCTCTCTCTCTCTCTCTCTCTCTCTCTCTCTCTCTCTGTCTCTCTCTCTCTCTCTCTCTCTCTCTCTCTCTCTCTCTCTCTCTCTCTCTCTCTCTCTCTCTCTCTCTCTCTCTCTCTCTCTCTCTCTCTCTCTCTCTCTCTCTCTCTCTCTCTCTCTCTCTCTCTCTCTCTCTCTCTCTCTCTCTCTCTCTCTCTCTCTCTCTCTCTCTCTCTCTCTCTCTCTCTCTCTCTCTCTCTCTCTCTCTCTCTCTCTCTCTCTCTCTCTCTCTCTCTCTCTCTCTCTCTCTCTCTCTCTCTCTCTCTCTCTCTCTCTCTCTCTCTCTCTCTCTCTCTCTCTCTCTCTCTCTCTCTCTCTCTCTCTCTCTCTCTCTCTCTCTCTCTCTCTCTCTCTCTCTCTCTCTCTCTCTCTCTCTCTCTCTCTCTCTCTCTCTCTCTCTCTCTCTCTCTCTCTCTCTCTCTCTCTCTCTCTCTCTCTCTCTCTCTCTCTCTCTCTCTCTCTCTCTCTCTCTCTCTCTCTCTCTCTCTCTCTCTCTCTCTCTCTCTCTCTCTCTCTCTCTCTCTCTCTCTCTCTCTCTCTCTCTCTCTCTCTCTCTCTCTCTCTCTCTCTCTCTCTCTCTCTCTCTCTCTCTCTCTCTCTCTCTCTCTCTCTCTCTCTCTCTCTCTCTCTCTCTCTCTCTCTCTCTCTCTCTCTCTCTCTCTCTCTCTCTCTCTCTCTCTCTCTCTCTCTCTCTCTCTCTCTCTCTCTCTCTCTCTCTCTCTCTCTCTCTCTCTCTCTCTCTCTCTCTCTCTCTCTCTCTCTCTCTCTCTCTCTCTCTCTCTCTCTCTCTCTCTCTCTCTCTCTCTCTCTCTCTCTCTCTCTCTCTCTCTGTCTCTCTCTCTCTCTCTCTCTCTCTCTCTCTCTCTCTCTCTCTCTCTCTCTCTCTCTCTCTCTGTCTGTTGTTTTTTAATTCTTTCGGAGCTCTTTGTCCCAGACCTGCCCTTACTTGTCTCTCGAGCTCTGTCGTTCCAGATCGCAGCATCCTGTGTTTTTCTTTCTTCTTTCGTCTGTTTCTCTTTTTTTTTCCACAGCTAGCTTCATTTTTCGCTTCCTACTCATTTTCTAAAGACAGCCTCCCTCTGTTCCTGCGCTCCGCTCGATGACGGAGGATCATGGGCCGGCGCTCGCTTCTTCACTTCTCTTTATTTCATCACCAGTTTAATCTCAAGATAAAACCGAGTGGTTCATTCAGTAGTTTAATGAAGAGTTTCGTCTAGTTTATTTCAGTAGTTTTTGTTCGACGGTTTCTTCAGTCAGTAGTGTAATCTAAATTTAGTGTAAATAGTTTAGTCAGTAGTTAGGATTAAATATTGAATAGTTTCTTCCATAGTCAGTATGTTTATAATCACTTTATTCTTTATTCAGTAGTTTAGCATGAAGAGTTTTTTTCCATCAGTAGTTTAATGTAAGAGTTTCTTCTTCTAATCGGTGGTGGTTTGTTAAGAGTTAGCGTGAAAACTTTCTCCTTTAATTGGTAGATTAGTGGGAGTAGATTTTTAGATTCAGTAGTTTCATCATAAACTAGTAGTTTGTATTGAACAGCTTCTTCTGTAATCAATGGTTACATTTGCTAAGTTTATTCAGTAGGTTAGCCTGAAGGCTTTCTTTATTCAGTAGTTCTTCTTCTGTAATCAGTTCTGTGTTCAGTCTGAAGGCTTTCTTTACTTCTTCAGTAGTTTAATTATAATTGATGTTACGGTTCAGTGAAAGCTATCAACTAATCATTATGTGATTCTGGTAAAAAGGTTGGTGATATTTTTAGAAATCAACAATATGTCCAGACCTTTCTAATGTTCTGCTGCCACCTCTGACTGTGATTGAATCAGTTATGATCAGTTATGATCACGAACGTGACTCGTTTCCGTCTGCAGTCTAAAGTTTACAGGAACCAGAGGAATCGACACACAGTGGGTCAAATCAGTTTTTATGAGTTTTTATGGTGTATCAGTGACGCTACAGTTTTGATTGAGTTTTTTTCAGCTGCTTGCTCACAAAGATCAAAGAACTGCTCTCAGAATATCATAAATCTCCAAAGCAGGCGTCTGCAAACACCTTTGCCGTAATATTAATTCCTGCTGGATTTTTGTGCGCCGTGTTTTGCAGAAAATGCTTTACGAACCTGAAAACAGTCAGAAGCTGAGAATTGGTGTATCAGCTTTCAGAAACAAAGTGTAGTGTTCGCCGTAGAAAAGGAAGAAGCTGTAAAATCGCACTGGGACGGGTTTGTCCATCCTTCACGAAGGCCTCAGGATTGGTGAGATCTGTCGTGTCGGCTCTTTAAACTCTTTAAAGGCTGTTTATTTTAGACACCGTACAGTTTTGCACATGTACATTAAAATGTAATGTAGCATCCGATGGCATGATGTGTGACGGACAGCGTGAAGCTCTCTGAAGCTCTCTGTAGATGTTAAAGGTGACCTGCTTGATTTGAGACGCTCTCGGAGTGAAAAAGCAGAGCTCTGTCTTCTGCAGAGTCGAGGAGGAAGCTGTTTGACGTCAGCTTCTGAAGCGTTTCTGTGAGACTCAGCCTTGAAACAGGAACACAGCCTTGTCGTGAAACTGAGACCAGATGAATGGAGAGAGCAGATCTAGAGACTAAAAAAGTGCTTATTAATATATTATAATGTAATGTTTAAACGTGTGTGTACTCTCACTAAAAAGCATGTGAAAAATACACATTTAATGACAAGTTTTTACTCCAAACTCACTTCATAACACCAGTGTTTAACATAATAATAAGAACAATGTATAGTTTCTAAATCCTGTCATCATTTCTTTGTTCTTCTGAACCCAAAGTAGGACTTTTTGAAGAAAGTTTGTAATCAGGATGTTTTGGGTCACTACTGACTATAGTAGGACAAAAATAAGACGGAAGTCGATGGTGACCCAAAACATCTTGTTTACAAACTTTCTTCAGAATATCTTTGTGTTCGGCAGAACAGAGAAATTGATTGGAGTGAAAGTACTCCAGGATGAGTAAATGATGACAGATTATTCATTTTTGGGTGAAATATTCCTCTTTGTTGTTGTTCTGTATCTCTGGGTTCATACAATAAAGATTATATGTCCTGGGGGGGACTTAAACCTGAATACACACAGACTCACGGGGACTCGTGTGACGCTGAGGACTCTCGAGTACAAAAGCTTATAAAGAATGTGAGTAGTTTCCTGTAAGAGAACAATAACACATACAGTCTGTACAGAATAAAAACATTACACCTATGAAGAGTCCTCATAAAACATGGAAACACAACGTGTGTGTGTGTGTGTGTGAGAGATAAGGACAAGCAGCTCATGGGCTCACCATCTCTTTATTTTGGAAAGGTCTCATCCGGAGATAGAGCACAGATCTGGGGAGGAGGCAGGTATGAGCTTGGCACGGGATTCCCCTTGTTCCAGCCTCAGAAATATTTCCCAGCATGCACTGCGGGTTTAGCTTTTTCCCAAAGACAGCGGCGCTCTGGAATGAGCATGTCAAGGGGCAGAGTATTCCAGAAACACACACACACACACACACACACACACACAGCGACCCAAATCACTGGAATAGTGGAGGAAACCGGAGTGCTGTTTCCTAAATGAAAGGCTGCTGATTCCATGACTGCTAGTGTTCAGAGTCGGCTTGATGTATGAATGAATCGTTTTCTACATGCATGTTATTGATGGATTTGTAAAGAAGGTCAAAGTCCTCGTCATGTCCTCCCTGGATCTCCTCTTTGGTGACATGGATCTGTTGTTTGTGTGTGATGTTTACATCGGTGTATTGATGAAGCGACTCCAGTCTGATTTTAGCATCGCTGAGATGTTGTTGTAGCTTTCATTAATGTTTTTAAATACTTTTTTGGTTTTCCGTTTTCCTTTTTTTAACGGTTCCAGTGTCAATGTTAGTTTCAGTTAACAGGAGTAGCCCTGGACAAGCTTGATGGGGTTTGACGGCATTAAATGAGCCGCTGATATTCCTGAGGGCTCGATGGGGTCAGAGGTCACAGCAGCACCCGGCACTGGTTAAACTTCAGAGTTAATTAGTGACCCATTCAGAGATTCAGAGAACCCTCTAACGAACCTGCTCTGTGTGTGAGAGACGTTTCAAGGCTTTCTCTAAGATGAGTTTTAACTCACCTCCACAAGATCAGATGATAGAAGCAGGTCATCAGTAATGAGAGCAGTCTGAGTCCTGATTGGAGATCCTCGCAGACACCATGAATACAGTTGTGAGGATACTACCTGTTCTAGTATCTTTGACAGGAACGAGAGATTCGAGATCTGTTTATAATTGACTAAGTCTTTGGGATCAAGATGTGGTTTCTTAATAAGAGGCTTAACTACAGCCAGCTTGAAGGTTTTATCCTAATGCCAACGATGAATTAATAATAGTCGAAATAGGATCTATGACTTCTGGAAGCAGATCTTTTAATAGTTTAGATGGAATAGGGTCTAACATACATGTTTTTGGTTTAGATGATTTAACAAGTTTGTACAAGTCTTCTTCTCCTATAATAGAGAAAGAGTGGAATTCTCTAACATTATTAGCGCCGACATGAATAAAAATCTTACTGAGTTTAAATTTTAAATGATATCACTTTCATCGGGTTTGAGCGGGGAGAACCTGTTTGATGTTTGGAACAGAAGAGTGCTGTTTTGACACAGTTGCCCTGCTGCTTGAGATCTAATTCGCTTGAGTTCAATTGTAAACTCATGAAAACAGAGCGTGAGAAAAAACTTAACATAGAGACAGAAAAAGAAGCGGTAGGAAATGTGAATGGAGATGAAAGTGACAAGCTAATAAGCTAACAAAATGCTAACGTGGTCAAATCATAAATATGATAAAAATGATAGTATGAGAGATATCAACAGAAAAACAAAGATACGTGGAGACACAAACACTCTTCAGCTATGTTGTTTGGGTGGTTGATAGGGCGTTGCTATGTTGTTTGGGTGGATGATGGGGCGTTGCTATG
>NC_056705.1:4572330-4582330 GCF_018831695.1 Puntigrus tetrazona
CACAGACACAGACACACACACACACAGACACACACACACACACACACACACACACACACACACACACACACACACACACTGACACACACACACAGACACAGACACACACAGACACAGACACAGACACAGACAGACACAGACACAGACACACACACACACACAGACACACAGACACACACACACACACACAGACACACACACACACACACACACACACACACACACACACACACACAGACACACACACACAGACACACACACAGACACACACACACAGACGCAGACAGATATTTACTTTTGTTAATGTCTGTCAAAATCCATTCCTTTCATTCGGAGGAATCCACACAATAGAGTTCATTTGCAAAAAACGTATGTTCAAGAAAGTGTAGCATTACTTCTTGCAGTTCTGAAGTTATTCAAGCTTGTGTTAACTGACTCATGTCTACTTTTAGGAATACAAACCTCTATAGAAGGTCCTTCAGTGTTATTATCAGTCCCACTTTATATAGTCCCTAATACCTGTGTGATTATATAGTAACTGGATGTGTGTGTAGTGTGTAACCACAGTGTGTGTGTGTGTGTGTGTGTGTGTGTGTGTGAATACAAATGTGTAACAGCAGTTTTTGGTAAATAAGGTTGCACTTTATATTAAGTAATCAATTCCTCTGCACTTACCGTGTAGTTACTCTGATGTTACACAGCAGTAAGTCAGGCTTTACGTATAAAGTGTGGTTTGTTTCACTTTGTATGAAGTGGACGGCTCCTGAGGAGTGAGGAGTGTGTGAGATCCAGATCCAGATCCAGCTGTTCCAGTTACTCTCAAACACACTGCTGTTACCAAATCTAGTGATATAATTCCCTGCCGGACACACGAGTACTTAGTTAAAAAGCACTGTTACCAATCAATAATTTTTTTTCAAACAATCATTTTTATTTATAAAGCACATTTAACAACTCAGTTTGTATCAAAGCACTGAACAGAATAAAATAGATTACAATGATAGGGATGTATAACTGAACAGTTTATTATTAAAGGCAGAGACGGTCTCTGGAATCAATTGGACGATAATCTCTAGAAGTTAAGTGTTACCAATGTCCTGTTACTCATTTGTACTTTCACATACTATAGAGTTATGTGTAGTTAGAGAAATATTACAGCAGTAGATACTATGTACTTAATGTGGTTACCTACTACACACACGTCAGGTCTGAGACGGTGTAAAGCGTCCTGTGAGCACTCTGAACCTGCTCATGTCTGTGTCTCAGAGGGCTCCGAGAGCGAGGAGGGCTCGTCCCCGTGCGGGTCTCCCAGGCCGGATCCCCCGGGGCCGGTGTGTCGGGGCCCGAGCACACACCGCGCTCTGCTGGGCAGCGCCGCCCTGCTGGCGTCCGTGGCTCTGGGCCGCTGTGTGGAGCCGCAGCAGCCGCCCGCCCCCCCGCCGAGGGCCTCGTCCCGGACGCACCTGCCGGAGCCCGAGGCCGTGGGGGACCTGATCAGCTTCAGCACCGACTCGCTGCCGCGGGGCTTCCTGGACTCGCTGCGGCCGCCGGCCCCGATCCCGCGGGAGCGCCGGGCCCTGCATGCTAACGGAGCCGCCGAGGGCCCGCCGCTGAGCGGGGAGCGCAGGAGGAGGAGCAGCTCCGGACTCAGCTCCTCACAGCTCAGTAAGATCACCGCTCTCACAGGCTCATTAAATAATTCATTTTAATATGTATTCAAAATATTTTCAATACATCAATTATATTAAAATGATTAAAAAGCGGGTTGAATGAATAATTGAATAATCACTGCATTTCTGAACGAATCTCTTGAATACGTTTGTTGTCTGCTAGTGTTGAAACGATGCTTGAAACATTATTTAAAGCAACAGTTACTTTAAAAAGGCATTTTCTGTTTAGTTTGCTGCAGTCATCAGCGTTTAAGTCAGAACTATAAAGTTTCAGTATTTCTGTGTCATAACACACAGATTTAGATGTCCTTAAAGATTTATTAGACCTCATTTCTATAATTTACTAGATTTGTGTATTTTTTGTAAAACTGCTTTAATTTGAGCATACAGTTATATCAGTCATAATTATTAGTGTTTGACCGCAAATATTTAGCCTTTTTTAATTAGCGACACTGTGGTTTTTTTCTTTTTTGGACAAAATGTTGGAGCCGCAGAATGTATTTTGTAAACTAGATGAAAATTAATTCAAGAAATTACAATGTTTCTTTTTTAATTTCTACACTTGAAAGAGCTGTATTGAGTTTGGACTCTCTGTGCACACTGCGCTTTAGAGCTTTTATTTTGAAGTTAGGTGAAAACGGGCGTACAGAAACACGTTTCTAGTGAAATGCTGTGGTCATCTGCAGGGAAAACGAAGCTGTGTTTCCAAACCCACAGCAAGAAACGAGTTGAGTTTATTCATTCAGCATCAATGGAGCCGTACAAATACTGTCAAACTTTTTGCAGCGAAGCTCACTCTTCGTTCAGAACAGACCTCTCTTGTTTTAACGCTAGTGTTTCACCCAATGTTTGTCTGTGTGCTGTAGTCCTGGATCTTCCTCTGTGTCAGGACACGTTGGAGTCCGAGGACAAGTCTCCGCTGCCGTTTGCCCTGTATCCCGACCCTCGCTTGTGGAGCCCTAAAACCCGGCGCTTGGAGGTCAACATCGTCCCCCGGCCGCGCCCGTCCCCGAACCGGCCCCGCATCGACCCGTGGAGCTTCGTGTCGGCCGGGGGCCCGGACAGACCCGGGGTCAAGACGGCGGTCAGCAGCCCCAGCAGCCCTCGCCTGACCTTCCAGCCCTCACCCACCAACCCCTTCACGAACTGCGACCCCTTCCCTTCCCCGGACTGTGACCCCTTCAACCTGAGGCTCCACCCCGCGCTCCACTCGGACCACGCCTCCACCTTCGACCCGTTCTCGGCCCCGTTCCCCACCTCGCGCTCGGCGCCCTGCTCCACCAACGGCAGTCCCAACCTGTCCCTGCGGGTGGCGCCGCTGAACCCGGCCGACTCCCCGCTCATAGACCTGGGCTGGGCGGGCGGCCCCAAGGAGAGGGTCCATCCTCACCGGAGCCTGGGCCTCAGCCCGTTCAGATCGCCCGCGCCGCTCCGAGACGACCGCTTCTGACCCTGCTGTGTCGAAGGCTCTGCGATCGCTTGGTCTCCTCGGCCTCTCGCTGCGCTCTAATCGTCTCAAACGTGATGCAGTCAGTGTCAAAAGATTTCAGTGATTCCTCGTTTCTGTTGGCCTGAGCGAGAATCCTTTACTCATTGAATACAGCGCTGACCCAAACCATTAGAACACTACAACTTTCAGTCACTTATTTCTATCTGTTTCTATCCATTTGCAGACATTCAGTCAGTTAATTGTAATAATCCGGTGAGATTTATGTCTGATCTGATCATCTTCGGTCTGTCTGGAGACACACGCTTCAAGAAAGATCCCTGCAAAGATGCAGAACCGTTTTAGTCCGTCGTCTTCCTGTAAATACCTGTATTTTTATCTGGTGAAAGCGCTAGTGTTCTAATATTTTTGGCCACCGCTGTAGATGCCAAAGATTGGAGGATGTTTTTGTGTTGAAGTCAAGTAACAATCGAGCAGGTGTTTGGGCAGGAGAAGTGCACTTTTAAGTAGACTTAGACATTCCCTTAATCTCTGGTCTACACGAGCAGACAGAAGAAGAGGAGATTAGGAAACCTCAAACTCATGTTATACATCCCGTCATGTTGGTTATAGAATAATAGTCAAAAGCAATACGTAAACCCAAACGTTTTCATTTAAAATAATAGCTAAACATTCTCGAAATGAGATGCATTTAAAAGAAATACATTTTGTTTCTCAAACCTCACTCAGTCTGTCTGAGTCAGAAGTTCATGCATGCGGTTCTACATGAGTACACCTTTCCTGTTGATGAAAAATGACTGCTTTTCTGATTAAATGATTAACTGATTTTATGCATAAAACAAGAACAAAACTGTTGTTGATAGGAAAAGCAAACTTAAAGTGTGTTTTTCTTACTCTAGCTCCTGGTTTCACAGACAGGCCGGAAACTTGATCTTAAAACATCTCAGTGCCTCTGTTTTCTCTCAAGATGCAAAAAAGTCAAGTTTAAAAAAATGACTCTCCTGACTGAAGTATGGCTTACTGTAAACCTCATCTGAAAAATCAGGCCTATACTTTCTCTTGTTTTAAGCTTAAAATGGACCTTTTTTATCGCAAAACAAGACTTATGAGACGATAAAACAAATGTTTTTAATTTAATTGCAAATTTTCATCTTTTTCTTTTCACAATTGACTTTTTGTTTTTTGGGGTTTTTTTTTGTGTCTTGCCATTTTTTTTTTTTTTATCTCTAAAAATCAGAATTGTGAGAGAAAACAAATCTGAATTCTGAGTGCATCTGGCAACTCTATAATAGAGGAAAAAAGACCCAGAATTGCAAGATATTAACTGGGGAAAAAAATTTAGATGCAAACGTATAAAATAAATACAAATTATAAGACAGAAATTCAGAAACCTGAGGTGAAAAGTTTCCATTGATTTGTGGGATTTCTTCCATAGAATAAACTTCAGCTTATAACTTGAAATTGTGAGGAAAAAGTTGCAAGGTGTAAAAGGAAAAAACTATATATATATATATATATATATCTGAGGAAAGGATATAACTAAAATATATAAAGAAATAATTAGTTAATATCTTGTGATATAAATGTATAATTGTGAATGACTTGTGTGTGATGGTGTTAGTTGGGTCAGATCAGATGTTTCTGCTCGTGATGAAGATGATCGTGTGAAATCACAAGCAGAAGATCGCAGTGAATGAAGCTAATCGCAAGCTATTAATATTTATTACAGAGGCCTTTAACACACTGGATTCGAGAGATTTTAAAGGGGTGGAGACACAGTCCATCTTAGGATGCTTTAGTATATTGTTTATTGAGGAATATCTCTAGGTTTTGTTCTTCACTGGAGTCTGTGGAGTTATGGGTGCTGCAAAGGGACAAAGCTGTCTTTTACCATGTCAGAAATACAAAGACTTGATCGAAAAGAGAAATATCTGAACAGTTTTTCCTTGAAAATCTTCTTTTGTGCTCGTTGTTATTTGACCGAAACACTCCAGGCGTCTCTCAGGACAGACGGATGTCTCAGGACGCTCGTCTTCCACTACCTGCGAAAACCCGCCGCTTGCAGGAGCATCTTCTTTTTCATGTTGATTCATGTTTTATTGTAAGCTTATTGAGATATATTCAGTTCTGGTGAAGCCCGTATAACATCTGCCGTGTGTGTGTGTGTCTGTGTGTGTTTGTGTGCGTGCGTGCGTGTGTGTGTGTGTTATTCTCAATGGGCTGGGCCTAATCACTCCATTACTGTGTGTGTGTGTGTGTGTGTGTGCGCTGGATGATGTGTGTTTCTGTGTTAAAGAAGGTGTGAGTGTTTATTTTGCTAATTGTAATGGGTTTTAACCTGTGGAACTTTTAAGATTAAATAAAAAGAGAAAAAGGAGCAAGACCAAATAAAATGTAACACGACTCTAAACCTGTGCTTGTGTTTATCTCATCTTACTCACATGAAGAGTTCATGAAAAAACTGAGAATCTGCTGAAACACGTCCAGGTAACATTTCACACCAAAAACTGTAGAAATATGGCATCAATACAAATCTTTTAAAAATGCAGTTTCTAATGCATCGATATTTGCCTTGAGTTTCTTTTTTATGATATAGTTGTTCTTCTCTTAATCTTTATTAAATCTACTTTTTATTTCAATGTTATTTATTCTAGTGCATCATGTTGAACTGAAATAGAAATGATTAGAATATGGTAATAATCATGAGCAGTAGGTCAGCTCTATATTTCAGCGCAGCCTGGTGATACACACCAAATTGAGAATCTAACAGAATGCATAGTCGATATAAAAAGCTGGATGATGAGTAACTTCTTAATGTTAAATTCTGAAAAAACAGAGGTGCTAATAATTGGACCTAAAAACCCCACATATAATAATCTAGAACACAGCCTATCACTTGATGGCTGCTCTGTTAATTCTTCATCATCAGTTAGGAACCTAGGTGTGCTGTTTGACCGCAATCTTTCCTTCGAAAATCATGTTTCTAGCATCTGTAAAACTGCGTTTTTCCATCTTAAAATATATCTAAATTACGACCTATGCTTTCAACCTCTAATGCAGAAATATTAATTCATGCGTTTATGACCTCGAGGTTAGATTATTGTAATGCTTTATTGGGTGGTTGTTCTGCACGCTTAATAAACAAACTTCAGCTAGTCCAAAACACAGCAGCCAGAGTCCTTACTAGAACTAGGAAGTATGATCATATTAGCCCGGTTCTGTCAACACTGCACTGGCTCCTATCAAACATCGAATAGATTTTAAAATCTTATTAATTACCTATAAAGCCCTGAATGGTTTAGCTCCTCAATACTTGAGCGAGCTCTTATCACATTATAGTCCTGCACGTCCGCTGCGTTCTCAAAACTCTGGCCATTTGATAATACCTAGAATATCAAAATCAACTGCGGGCGGCAGATCATTTTCCTATCTAGCACCTAAACTCTGGAACAATCTCCCTAACTCTGTTCGGGAAGCAGACACACTCTGCCAGTTTAAATCTAGATTAAAGACACATCTTTTAACTTAGCCTACACATAACACACCAACACACACTTTTATTATTCAAATCCGTTAAAGGATTTTTAGGCTGCATTACTTAGATTTGCTGGAACCGGGAACACTACTCTAAAATACGATGTACTTGTGACATCGTAAAAGAATGGCATCTACGCTAATATTAGTCCTGTTTCTTTCTCAATCTGTTTTCACAGTTTGTATCCAGACTAGATGGTGGATCAGCACCCAGAGATTATGTTCATCAGAGACCAGAAAACCTAGATGCGCCCGTCGACAGATCACCAGATCCTGATGCACACACACACACACACACACACACTAAGTCATTTACACTATCTGACACAGCTGCGTTTAAAATTGAACTGGAGGTTAAGTGCTGGGCGTCCGGTCAGAGGAGAACTGACCCCAACTGAGTCTGGTTTCTCCCAAGGTTTTTTTTTTCTCCATTCTATATGCATGGGGTTTTGTTTCCTTGCCGCTGTCGCCTCTGGCTTGCTTGGTTGGGGACACTTAACTTCTAGTGACTATCGTTGAATTGACTACAGAGACCGTCTCTGCATTTAATAAGAAATTGGTCACTCTCGTCACTATATATCCCTGTCATTATACTGTACAGTGCTTTGATGCAACCTGTGTTGTTAAAAGCGCTATATAAATAAAAATGATTGATTGATTGATAGGTGTCGCTGTACTTCAGAAACACAGATGTGATGATTATGATTTCACTCATATTTCAAGTGATTGTGTTTTTGGTTTATAGGTTGCATAGACAATTGGATGAGTTTCTGGGGCAGACCTGACCTGTTGAAAAGAGATGGTCTTCATCCCTCCTGGGGTGGTGCCGCTCTTCTATCTAGAAATATGGCATATAGTCTTATAGCTCCAACATGACCAACTAGTGCCCAGGTCAGGAAGCAGACAGACCGGCTAAACCGACCGTCTGCTAGCTGCCTCACGTCACAGAAGGCAGTTAATTCTCAGCACATAGAGACTCTTTCACCTAGATATCACACTATAGAGACTGTGTCTGTTCCCCGAATTAGAATATGCAGAGAATGTCCAAACCTAATCAAAAGCAATAATTTAATGTCCAACAAATTAAAACTACCTATAATTCAAATAAGCAAACGATAAAACTTGGCTCGCTAAATATTAGATCACTTTCCACAAAAGCACTTTATATATATGATTTGATCAATGATCAGAAGCTAGATTTGCTTTGTTTGACAGAAACCTGGCTAAAACCAGATGATTATATTACTCTAAATGAATCTACCCCCAAAATTATTTCTATAAAATGAGCCACGTTTAAAAGGTAAAGGGGAGAGGTGTTGCTACAATTTATAACAATATTCTTAGTACTTCTCAGAGGGCAGGCTTTAAATATAACTCATTTGAAGTTTTGGTGCTGCATATAACATTATCTACAGAATCATGTGCTAGTGATAAATCTTCTGTCATGTTTGTACTGGCTACTGTATACAGGCCACCAGGGCACAGCACAGATTTCATCAAAGAATTTGCTGATTTTCTAACTGAGTTAGTACTGGCCGCAGATAAAGTCTTAATTGTTGGTGATTTTAATATCCATGTTGATAATGAAAAAGACTCATTAGGATCAGCTTTCTTAGACATTTTAAACTCCATTGGGGTTAGACAACACGTCTCTGGACCTACTCATTGTAGAAATCATACTCTAGATCTAATACTGTCACATGGAATAGATGTTAAAATGGTTGAAGTACTGCAGCAAAGTGATGACATTTCAGATCACTATCTAGTCTTGTGTGAACTCTGTATAGTTAAACCTGTAAACTCTGCACCTTATTACAAGTATGCTAGAACCATCACTTCCACCACAAAAGAAAGCTTTCTAAATAACCTTCCTGACTTATCTCAATTCCTTAGCATTTACATTTACATTTAGTCATTTAGCAGACGCCTTTATCCAAAGCGACGTACAAATGAGGTAGGCATATAGAAGCAAATTAATATCAGCAAAATCACATCCAATTAGCACATCCAATACGATGCAAAAACTTGATGATGTAACAGAAACTATGCAACTTTTTTCTAGCATTTTAGATACAGTTGCTCCTTTGCACTTAAAAAAGATAAAAGAAAACAATCTGACTCCATGGTATAATGACAACACACGCACCCTAAAGAGAGCAGCCCGGAAAATGGAGCGCAGGTGGAGAAAAACCAAATTAGAAGTATTTCGTATTGCCTGGCGGGAGAGTATGCTGTCATACAGAAAAGCATTAAAAATAGCAAGATCTGATTATTTTTCATCCCTTTTTTGAAGAAAACAAACACAACCCCGGTATTTATTTAGTACAGTGACTAAATTAACAAAAAATAAAGCATCAACAGGTGCTAATATGCCCCAAGAGTATAGCTGCAATGAGTTTATGAATTTCTTTACTTCTAAGATTGATACCATCAGAGATAAAATTGTAACTATGCAGCCGTCAACTACAGTTTCACATCAGATAGTGACCTTTAGATCCCCTAAGGAAAAATTACACTCTTTCTCTATTATAGGAGAAGAAGACTTGTACAAACTTGTTAAATCATCTAAACCAGCAACATGTATGTTAGACCCTATTCCATCTAAACTATTAAAAGATCTGCTTCCAGAAGTCATAGATCCTATTTTGAACATTATTAATTCATCATTGTCATTAGGTTATGTTCCCAAAACCTTTAAACTGGCTGTAGTTAAACTTCTCATTAAGAAACTACATCTTGATCCCAAAGACTTAGTAAATTACAGACCAATCTCTAATCTCCCTTTTCTGTCAAAGATACTAGAAAAGGTAGTATCCTCACAACTGTATTCCTTTTTAGAAAAAAATGTTGTCTGTGAGGATTTCCAATCAGGTTTTAGACCGTACCATAGTACTGAGACTGCTCTCATTAGAGTTACTAATGACCTGCTTTTATCATCTGATCGTGGTTTTATCTCATTATTAGTGCTATTAGATCTTAGCGCAGCATTCGATACTATCGATCACAACATTCTCTTGGATAGACTAGAAAACTATGTTGGCATTAGAGGAAGCGCCTTAGCATGGTTTACATCATATCTATCTGACCGCTATCAGTTTGTGGCATTAAATGAGGAGGTATCATATCAATCACAAGTGAAATATGGAGTTCCTCAAGGCTCAGTGCTAGGACCGTTACTTTTCAACCTGTACATGTTACCTCTGGGAGATATTATCAGGAGTCATGGTGTTAGCTTTCACTGCTATGCTGATGATACTCAGCTCTATATTTCAGCGCAGCCTGGTGATACACACCAAATTGAGAATCTAACAGAATGCATAGTCGATATAAAAAGCTGGATGATGAGTAA